>NC_142938.1:19452077-19462077 GCF_046866305.1 Octopus bimaculoides | reverse complement strand
ATATGTTAGTGATCATTGTATGTGGTGGTGACCATTATATGTGGTGTAAGTGGTTGTAGTGATTAGCGGTGGTGGTGGTGGTGGTGGTGGTGGTTGTGGTGGTTGTGGTGGTGGTGGTGGTGGTGGTTGTGGTGGTGGTGGTGGTGGTGGTGGTGGTAGTAGCGGTAGTGATGGTGGTGCTTGTTGTGGTGGTGAAGGTAGTGATTAGTGGTGATAGTGCTGGTGGTGGCGGCGGTGTTGGTTGTGATGGTGTTGGTGGTGGAGGTCGTCGTCGTCCTGTTGTTGGTGGTGGTGGTAGAAGTAGTAGTAGTAGTGGTAGTAATAGTCGTAGTCGTCATCGTGGTGTTTAAAATAATGGCGGGAGTAGAAGTGGTAGTGATGGTGGCGGTGGTGGTGGTGGTGGTTGTGGTGGTGGTGGTGGTGGTGTGTATGGTGTAGGTGATAGTAGATGCTGATGTACGGAGTGTAATTGGTCGTGGTGTTGGTGCTGTTGGCTGTGTTGGTTGCTTATGGGAGTGGTGATTTGTCGTGTTGTTGTTGTTGTTGCCGTTGATAACGGTGGCGGTGAATGAGGTGCAGGTGGTAGTGGTAGTGGTAGTGATATAAGTGTTGTGGCGAAAGGATTGTGTATGCGGTGGTGAAGATATTAGTCGTTGTGGTTGTGGTGGTGGTGGTGGTGGGATTGTGGTGGGGGAGGCGCGGTGGTGGTGGTAGCAGTTGTAAATGTGATAGCGGAGGTAGTTCTCTCACATCTTGACCTTCGACCTCAGCTCGTTACTAAAACACTCCAGAACACAGGCCAAGGGCGTGAACGAGTTAATCAAGCGGAAAGATAGAACGACTGTCACTGGAAGAGATCGTCATCGTTGTCATCATCATTCTGATCGTCAGTATTGTTATAACCGTCATCATCATCATCATCATCATCATCATCATCATCATCATCGTCATCATTGTCTTAAACTACATTATCTTACGAATCTTTCCATATTTTCGAGTCTTTAGGGAATGTTTTGAGTAAAAACTTAGCCTCCTTAGGGAGCACCTCAGATAAAACTGAGAGTAGGCATGACTAAAATACTATAACTAAACATATGAATAGCCCTGAAAATAGCCTTGGGGGTTATCTACCCTAATTCCTGATCAAACACCTCCACAATACCCAGATCAAACGCTACTCCTACAGACTTCGTACCACTTTCATATGTCCACTTTAGAAGACATATAGCGGGTCTTAGGTCCAGTTACGAACCATTTCATTCAGATCCTCAATTTAGGACTACAGCCAGGCGATATTGTTATAAAAGGTAAAAGCAAGCTACGAAATATTAACCGTGTCATCATAAAAGGCATTAACACCTGCGTGAACATGGTTCGACTAGTCAGATCTTATAACCAAATCAGCAGTAAAGGTTCTAGAAGATTTACTATATGTTATAAAACATGGGATAAAATATGGGAAGATTTACTAAATGTTATAGAATATTTACTAAAGATTTACTAAATGTTATAAAATGTTATAAAATATATTTAAAAAAAGAGTAAGCACCAGACTAAAAAACATGCTCTGGGATCAATTCGTTGGACTAAATTCTTCAAAGCGGTGCCCCAGCATGGCCTCAGTCTAATGACTGAAAGAAGAAAAAGATAAAAGATGAAAATGATAATGTTCTGCGCAATAAAAAAAAAAATTCAGAAACGTATATTATTATTTTTATTATTATTATTATTATTATTATTATTATTATTATTATTATTATTAGTTTATAGAGAGGACTGATAAACTCAGCAGAAATGTAATATATAGAAAGATGAGTTCTTAACTTTTGTATACGATTGCCAAATTCCATCAGTAAGGTAAACATAGCTGACGTAATCCACCACTACGGCCAACTCAATAACAGAAAGCGCAACTCGAAAGTAACTTATCTATTGGTCCTTTGAACAATGACAATATTTCGACATCTCGTGTGTCTAAGAACTCATCTTTCTATATATTATTATTATTATTATTATTATTATTATTATTATTATTATTATTATTATTATTATTATTATTATTATTATTATTATTATTATCATGAGTGCAATTACTTTCACTTTCACTCTCAGCCTACTTAGTATTGTATATTATCAATGATAAATTAATGACTAAGACCAACAAGAAAGATGACCTACTAAAGCGCCATTGAAACATATACGAATGCAATGGAATATTTTTAGGTGCACACTTGAAAATATTAAACTTGTTAGATATTATTGCACGTGTGTGGTTGAACATAATACTCTTTGTGTGAATTATATCGTATTTAAATAACAATTGAAATGGTTGAAACTTCGAGAGATTCAGCAATATAAATACTTTTGTATTTTTCTCTAGACGTTTGCGACAAAAAAAAAAACTTGATGCGTCAGCTGTGCAGATATGGAAAAAAAAAGAGACTTAGAACCGATTGTGAAGTATTGTACTGGCAATGTATGGTCTGGTGTAATGTGCCGCAGTGTGATGTGTGGGTAGTCACTGCGCAAAACGAAGCGAAAGTTAAATGCATGAGTCCGACTTGCATCTAGGGATGCAATACTTGGATACAGTGCTGCATTTCGGAGTCATTAAGCGTTTTGGGTCTTAAAACATACTCCCTCATCCTGACGACCAGATCTAGGTTGATCAACCCTGGGTCTGTGTCCCATCGGCATTCTACTGACTTCATTGATCTCTTCTTTTTAGTTAGAGCCATCAAGGCCAATGGTTCTCACTAGGAGTCCACACGACCCTTACGAGTCCGTATAAGATTTTGTTAAGGTTTATGTAAAATAAAAATTGGTTATACTTCGACAATACACAAAATATTTTAACAATTTTATACAACTCCTAACAATATTTAATTATAGTTCTTAATGATATTTAATCATAAAAATGTAATGTGATATTTTTCAAACAACAAATGGCTACGGGGATTCAGTAGAGAAAAATAGGAACCAAAGTGTTCCATAGATTAAAAAAATAAAAAAAGATTGAAAACCACTGATCTAAACGCTTTGTTAACAGCCTCTACTTTGTTCTTGGCGGAACTTCTGCTCATTCTTGAAATGCTCAGATTTCCACTGGCATTACTCAGAATAAGACCTACAAGCTCTCGATTGATAACTTGCAATAGTAAAGTCCTTGTTCCCCATCTATTCTCGCACAGCTCTCTAACAACTCCTGGTACTTGATCCTCTTCCTCTCTTGAACCTTATCCATCCTCTTCTCTTAGAGCACAGCTCATCTCTAATGTCTCTCAGTGGAACTTTTAGTAAATTAAAATCTCATTTTGATTGACTTTCATGTGTTATTTACATTTAAGCTGTTATTTAAATATCTTGTCATAAGTTTGATAACGTCACGTCATCCATTTGAGGGATAATCTTCAGATTACCTTTTCACCAAATTTAATAAATTCATTCCGTTGCACCATCTAAAAGTTCTATCATACAGCTGGAACCTTCATACCCTAACATAGCAACCATATCAGCATGAATGTCTTTGAGGGCCAGCCAAACCCTTTCCTTTTAGATATTTGATAATATCACAATGCCAAATTTTGTCCATTTTCAATAGAGGTCGCCACTAGTTACTTTTGAAGTCTTCTTTGAGAAGTCAGATGTCAGTTTACCCGAAAAGGAGAAATACTGTTATTGTAAGAGTTGAAATTAATGCACGAAAGATTTCACAGCTCTAGCATTACTCCTTCATGGTCAGCCTATAAAATGTTCAGTCCACTCTCACAGTTTAGCAGTAGAAACATACAACTTTGGCAAAGCTTAGTCTCGTAGAGTAATCGAATAATGCCCACGCCATAGTGTCGTAAAATGTCCCAGATTGTCTGCCTGTCTACGCTGTCAAATGCTTTTTCAAAGTCGACGAAGTACACATAGAGTGACGTTTGTCATTCCATTGTCTGATCCGCTTATTTAGTTCAAACGTAAAATCTGTGCTTTTGTATGGCTCTGAAACCTGGAGAGCCACCTGCAGCAACTACAAGAAGATCCAGACCATCATCAACAAATGTTTCTGGCAGATCCTCCATCTGAAGTGGTTCGACTGAGTGCCAAACACCGACCTCAAATGTGACACGACAAGCACTTGACTGGAACCTACAGGGGAAAAGGAAGAGAGGACGCCCGAAGCAGACATGGAAGCGGAGCATTTCGGACGAGCTCAGGACCACCGGCCTGACATGGGAAGCAGCCAAGAAACACGCCAATGACCGCAAAAAGTGGTTGAGGCCCTATGCTCCACAAGGTGCAAAAAGGATGAAGAAGAAGAAGAAGAAGAAGAAGAAGAAGAAGAAGAAGAAGAAGAAGAAGAAGAAGAAGAAGAAGAAGAACAACAACAACAACAACAACAACAACAACAACAACAAGAAGAACAAGAAGAACAACAACAACAAGAAGAAAGCTTAGTCTTTGGTTCAGTTCTGCACAGAATATTTCAAAATATTTTCTACCTCAGGACATATTTTGAAATATTTTTTACTGTCTTGTTCAGACACACCTACGAGGAAAAGGTTTTATTTCGTGGCAACGTTTTTGTAGGTATAGTGTATCTAGGACTACATTATCCAGCGTGTTTTTGACTTTTTCAAGAGAGCAGTGTCAATTGAGGGTGGGTGACCAGGAGAGATTTTTCTCGTAGTTTTTGTTGCCCCTGCTGTTATTGTTGTTGTTGCAGCGGATGCTGCTGCTGCTGCTGCTGCTTTTGTTCTTGTTGTTACTACAGTTGCTTTTGTTGCTTTGTTGTGGCTTTTATCTATTTTTAGGGAATGGTATCTTCGACGGTGGAGACGCAATGGCCCAGTGGTTAGGGCAGCGGACTCACGGTCATAGGATCGCGGTTTCGATTCCCAGACCGGGCGATGTGATTGTTTATTGAGCGAAAACACCTAAAGCTTCACGAGGCTCCGGCAGGGGATGGTGGCGAACCCTGCTGTACTCTTTCACCACAACTTTCTCTCACTCTTTCTTGTTTCTGTTGTGCCTGTATTTCAAAGGGCCATCCTTGTCACACTCTGTGTCACACTGAATATCCCCGAGAACTACGTTAAGGGTACACATGTCTGTGGAGTGCTCAGCCACTTGCACGTTAATTTCACGAGCAGGCTGTTCCTTTGATCGGATCAACTGGAACCCTCGACGTCGTAACCGACGGAGTGCCAACCAACCATCTTCTACGATTGTAAAGCAGTTAGGTGTGATGAGAGAGGAATTTGCCTGTTATTTCTAGTAGATCATGCGTCCAGGTCAAGGCTGAATTGTTGACCTGTTTGCATCGTCATCGATATTGTCTCGGCATTGTCATCATCGTCATCCTCACCGCCATCATCATTGTAACCATCCTCGTCACAATTATCCTAGCCATCATCGTTGTCATCATCTTCACCATCATCATCATCACCAGCATCATTGTCACCATCATCATCATCACCGTCGATATCCCTCTTCCGGTTATACGGCCCGTTTCCTTATTTTGTTCCCATAATGGCCGAAGATGGTGGAAGAAACAAATAAAGAAAAAGAAAAGTCAACCGCAACAAATAACAACAAAATAACAAACCAATAAAGAAACAAGTCGTCGTTGCATAATGATGATCTCATGAATAATTCATGAGATATCACTGTAACCATGGTAACTTCGCTAGCACTCCCCCCTATCTATAATTGTTATCTCTCACTATTCTTGTTTTTTTTCCACTCCCTCTCACTGTTTTTATATGTTTATGTATATATATATATATATATATATATATATATATATATATATATATATATATATATATATATAAATATATGTATATATATGTATATATATATATATATATATATATACATATATATATATATATATATATATATATATATATATATATATATATATATATATATATATATATATATATATATATATATATATATATATATATACATACATATGTGTGTGTGTGTGTATGTGTATATGTACGTATATATACACATATGCGTATATATTTACATTTTTCATTTCATTTCAAAGTTTCAGCTCAGAGCTGCGGCCATGCTGATGCACCATGTATATATATATATATTTATTTATATATGTGTGTGTGTGTGAGTATGTGAGTGTGCGAGTGAAGATAGATAAATACAGAGAGAGAGAGAGAGAGAGAGAGAGAGGGGGAGACAGAGGGAGAGAGAGGGAGAGAGAGAGGGAGAGAGAGGGAGAGAGGGAGGGAGAGAGAGGGAGAGAGAGGGAGAGAGAGAGAGGGAGAGAGAGAGAGATGGAGAGAGAGAGAGATGGAGAGAGAGAGAGAGAGGGGGAACTACACTAAGCAAGTGCTTCAATAATACCCAAATCCACTTAGACAAACACACACACACATATATACACGCACACATATACATACTCGCACATGCACACACATTATATATACATACATATATATATATATATATATATATATATATATATATATATATATATATATATATATATATATATAATGCATGCATATGTACATAAGCGTATGTATGTGTGTGTGTGTGCGTGTGTGTGTGTGTATGTCATGGAGTTTTATTCAAGTTCTTAAGAAAGCTGAAGCAAGTCACTAACAAAGCAACATGATATTCTGAATCAAAATCACTTCCGGTGTTTGTAAATATGCGATTGAGTTGGTGTGTTGGCTGAGCCGTCGATGCATAGATGTGTGTGCATCTACTCCGCTAAAGAATCTCAGACGGAGAATCTTTGGAATGTCTTACAGAGAGAGGTGATGGTGAGTGAGCCCGTCTGTAACGCTTTCACGTGATTAGTTGAATGGAAAGGTGATGAGTGAAAGAAAAATGAGAGAGGAAAAGAGGATAAGGCTAAGAGTGAGAGAGAAAGAGTGAGAATGTTGTGTATTAAGTCTATAAAACTATACATAAAGTATATAAAGTATATAAAGTGGCTGTGTGGTAAGTAGCTTGCTTATCAACCACATGGTTCTGGGTTCAGTCCCACTGCGTGGCACCTTGGGCAAGTGTCTTCTACTATAGCCTCGGGCTGACCAAAGCCGTGTGAGTGGATTTGGTAGACGGAAACTGAAACAATCCCGTCGTATATATGTATATATATGTATGTGTGTATATGTTTGTATGTCTGTGTTTGTCCCCCCAACATCGCTTAACAACCGATGGCGGTGTGTTTACGTCCCCGTAACTTAGCGGTTCGGCAAAAGAGTCCGATAGAATAAGTACTAGGCTTCCAAAGAATAAGTGCTGGGGTCGATTTGCTCGACTAAAGGTGGTGCTCCAGCATGTCCGCAGTCAAATGAGTGAAACAAGTAAAAGAGTAAAAGAGTAAAAGAGATATAAAGTGCATTAAGTAATGATCGTATTCCAGTATTTTCACTTTTCAATGATTAACGAATGAGCGACTTTCTTTTGATACAGACACAACACAGGCTACCCCTTTATGTATTTTGGCTAAAGTTTTCAGAAATAACCCCTTAAGTTTACCATTAATTCCGTGAAATATTCACGGATTCCGCTAGTTCACCATAAATATTTGTTTCTTCCCAGACTTTTGATGGCATCTGACCTCTGCATGTCTTGTTCTTAGTCCCATAGAATAATACCAAAGCTGTTATGTTTGCACCGAATTGTTGTTTTATTGGAATGTTCCACCAATATTCTTAGTTTTAAAAGTGTCAATGGATGTTTGTTTTGCCAGTCATTTGATGTATACGCCAGGATAATCCTTCTTGCGGATAACATTGTATTGTAGTTATATGCCACAGGAAGCAGTTAGTATCTCGTAGACATTTTGGACAGCTGTGCTGATGTAGTTGAAATCCTCCACACTGGTATAGCAAAGCCAACATTTTATATCACAACGTGGAGCTATGTGATATCTTTGTTTCTTTTACTTATCTGGTATTTCGTAACTGTTACCGGATAGTGAAGGCATATCCTTCTCGGTAGGATGTAATCTATCTATCGCAGGCTCTTCTTTATTTCTAATGACTCCACACGGAACGAGGGAATTCTAAACCTCCTCAGACGAGCCTCGGAATTCTTTGGAATGTTCTTAAAGAGAGTTTTTCGAAACAAATGTCTAAGCTTCCACAACGTTTGTCTTCCAGACAATTCATATCTCCGGTCTTGCGTGCAGGTGAAAGATAACAAAAACTACAACAGGTGACATTATAGACCGGTAATGGGTAAACTGCAGCCTGTGACACTTTCTGAATGGCATGCCTAACAAAAGTTACTTTATATTTTCTTTTAGCTGTGTAGTATGCCTGATAATGATCCATGTCTAGTAGTGTAGTACTTCTGATAATGAGCCCGATTCCCGAAAAAGTTTGTCCATGCCTGTTATAGATTAAGGAGGATTTCAGCATCAAATTAGCATGTTAGTTCTAATTAGCTCTAAGAGATGAAAGCAATAACTACCATTTTAACTCCAGGAGGACGCCTTCTCCAACTGGTTATATCGGGTGCAGATTGCATCGAATAACCCGCTGGAGGAGGCGTCTTCCTGGGGTTAAAATAGTAGTAACGTCGGTTCCTGCGGAGCAGCCATGTGGAAGTGACGATAAATATTACTTCTCAGAATAGTTACTGCTTTCATCTCTTAAAGAGATTTCCTAACTTGCTAATTTGCTTGTTGCTAAATCAGTGACTGGTTGCCACTTATTTTCTATATATGGAGCAAACTATTTCCATCTTTAGCAGACGAGTATCCACCACTGAAGATGAGTAGAAGGAGCTCGAAACCGTACGCTCTGTTGGTCCTGTCACTGGAAGAGCATAAGGGTTCACTCCCTTGCTTGCAATATATATCGGGTGCAGATTGCGTCGAATAACCAGTTGGTGAAGGCGTCTTCCTGGGGGTTAAAATGGTAATAACGTTGGCTGCTACGGAACAGCCATGTTGAAATGGCAATAAACATGATTTCGAACATCCTTGTCACCAGAAAAGGCAGAATTATGCACATAGACAGAATTATGAGCAAGACAGATTTATGCACATAGAAATCCTTAGTCAAACCGAAACCAGCGGCAATAAATTCACACTACACAAGTACCATCTGAGATGGTTCGAGCAAGGAGCACGCACTTATAACTAACGTCTGATCCGTAGTATCCTTTAGGATATACTGGACACCAGTTGATTTGGAGGTCCAAAGGAGCGGTTCAAAGACCAGGTGAAGACCTCTTTGAGGAGGTGCAATCGATCAACCCGTTCACTTTGGTGGAGCGGCACTGAGGATATGGAGAAGAAACCACCAAAAGAAGTAAGAAAAGAGGAAAGTATGCAGAATCTTAGTTGTCCTTCTCAACCAAATATTTACGTGTCTTGTTTCCGAGAGAAGCAGCACATCGAGGATTAGACTGTATAGTAATTAAAGGATCTACAAATGAAATACAGGATAACCCTCACCGGTTTGGATGAACAACTATAAGCAAAAGTATACTTTTATGCATGTAAGGGTGTGTAAGCCTATATAAATGTATATATAAGTGTGTATGCATATACAGGGTGTCCCAAAAAGATGTACTCACTCTTTGACTTTCCAGTACTCATGCATTTTGTGTTCAAGTAGATATTTATTGATATACATACAATCCTAAAAAGTTAAATTGAATTCAGGAAAATAAATTGTCGTAGAAACGATTGTTTATTGTCATTTAGAATTATTTAATGCTCTCTCTCATTCCTGCATGTTCGCAAATGTTCAAATTGCATCCTTCATTTTCCAAACAAAGCTGATAACGTCCAACAATGGATTCGACAGCATTGCCAAACGTTTCATTTGGAATTGCAAGACTGTATTCGAATTTCATTTTTCAAATCATCAATTGTCACTGGTTTTGCAGCGTAAACCTTATCTTTGAGATGTTCCTATAAAAGAAAAATCCATTGGCGTGAGGTCTGAGGAACGTGCAGGAAATTCAATGCTATCTCTCCTCCCAATCCATTTGTTTGGATTTATTG
>NC_142938.1:19429577-19437077 GCF_046866305.1 Octopus bimaculoides | reverse complement strand
CCCCATGATATTTTCCTCTGTTTTAACATCATACGTTTTATTAGCGTCTTGCCCCTTCAACTGGTAATTAACATTTTGATTTGGGGTCTTCCCCTGCCCAGCCTCCTTTATAGACAATTACTCATACACATCCTAAAATCCTGACAAAATTCATGACCATACCCAACTATAAACTGTCAACTATCTCCTTTCTAAAGAGACACTGTCCTCTAGCCTCAGATTTGGTAGGTGATAAAAAAAGACTAATAAATTAAAAAATGAACCACAATCATTTACAAGCTATGACTCTAACAAACTTCATACAGTTCTTAGAAGTGTAGTATATTCTTAGCTACATTAGTAGCAACATGGACTCTTTCCCTCTTCTTGCTCTATTAGAGAATTTGAGTAAAATTATATTAACGTGTCCAACTGTTTAAAAAATTCTATTTATATATGCAGCTGAGAATAGCCCCGCGTTTAAATTGATGTAATGACTGGATTGTTCAATTAAATGGAGCTACTTGAAACGGTCGTACTGCATCACCTCTTGATATCCTGTTGCTTATTTTGATTTTATTCACCTTCGAGTTGTACGGATTATACCGCACTGACTTGGTGCTTCAACTTAAGTACCCAATTCAACTGATTCTCAACTATATATATATATATATATATATATATATATATATATATACATATATGTATGTATGTATGTATGTATGTATGCATTCATAAATATGTGTAGGCGCAGGCGTGGCTGTGTGGTAAGACACGTGCTTCTCAACCACATGGTTCTGGGTTCAGACCCATTGCATAGCACCTTGTGCGAGTGTATTCTACTATAGCCCCGTGCAGACCAAAGCCTTGTGAACAGATTTGGTAGACGGAAACTGAAAGAAGCCCGTCGAATATATATATACATGTATGTATGTATGTATGTATGTATGTATGTATGTATGTATGCATGTATGTGTGTTTGTGTGTTTGTCCTTCATCACCTCTTGACAGCCGATGTTGGTGTATTTACGTGCCTGTAACTTAGCGGTTCGACAAAAGAGTCCGATAGACAAGTACTAGGCTTTAGAAAATAAGTCGTGGGGTCGATTTGTTCGACTAAAAACCTTTGGAAGTAGTGCTCCAGCATGGCCGCAGTCAAATGACTGGAGTATGTAACAGAATAAAAGAATATATATATATATAGACTTTACAAAAATTCTGAATAAAATCAAAAAGAATAGTAAAGAACTATAAAAACAACAATAAAAACATAACAAACAATGAGAGAGTATCAGCGAAGTCTAACTTATAAGGGGAGGGGGGAAAAAACAAGTAAAAGAAAGTAAATAAATTGCAGGAAAATAATATACAAAAAAGAGTTTTGGTTTTATTTAATTTTTTAATCAACCATTAAGTGAATGTTAATTAAGATTTCACAAATTGAACAATTGAATGAGAACAAATGCGTTGAGAGATGCAAAGAATGTTTGTGTGTGTGTGTGTGTGTGTGTGTGTGTGTGTGTGTGTGTGTGTGTGTGTGTGTGTGTGTGTGTGTGTGTGCGCGCGCGTGTGCTGCTCTGGTTGGATGTTGAGCGTTCAGTGTATATATATGTTTGCATTTGTGTTTGTATGCACGTATGTATATATTTATGTATGATGTATGAATAAATGTATGTGTATGTATGTACGTATGTATGAATAGATGTACGTATGTAGAGATCAATACACAGTATTTACACGTTTACGTCTTCTAATCAATATACCTACACACATATACATATGAGTGACTCTGGTCGTGTGTGTGTGTTTGTATTTGTGTGTGCCTGTGTGTGTGTGTGTGATGTACAAATAGGATTTGGTGCTTAAATAACGAACAATAAGAAAAAAATATCAAAAGAATTACCACCAGCTGCGTTCGAAACCCTTAACACAGACATCATCAATAAACAACACCACGACCACCACCGATGACACCACAAACGCAGCCACCGGAGCGATCATCGCCATTACTGGAGTATAACTGAAAGATTAAGAAGAGCAAAAAATGTACACATATGTTTATAAATATATATGTATCTGTATGTGTGCGTGTATGTGTGTGTGTTTGTGAGAGAGAGAGAGGAGAGTGTGTGCGTTAGGGGGATGTATTCTACTAGAACTTCCGCTGCCTCTGATGTCGCTTCCGTTAGCGCCATTGCTGACTCTTGCGATAATATAAGTCCATTTCCAGTTTTTTGTCAGTCGTTATCTTAATCTAATCTAATCTATTTTATCTCTATCTATCTATCTATCTATCTATCTATCTATCTATCTATCTGTATGTCTGTCTATCTATCTATCTATCTATCTATCTATCTATCTATCTATCTCTTTATCTATTTGTCTGTTTGGTATTATGCCTGTGCAACTATCTATCTAGCAATTTTTCCGTGTATTTTGTGTCTCTTCCTCTCTGTCTTTTTCCGTATATATGTTTGTGTGTATGCGTGTGTGTGTATGTGCATGTGCAGTTATTTAACTATGCATATACATGCATAATATATACATACATACATACATGGGGTGAGGCATCAACAAGTAGAGTAGCACTCGATCAGCTAAGAGAGTAAAGATAATGCTATAATGAAAACAACTTTAGGTGTATTTCACAAGACTTGTGGTTTTCATTATAACATTATATATATGTATATATATATATATATATATATATATATATATATATATATATATATATATATATATATATATATATATATATATGCATATAGATAGATAGATAGATAGATGGATAGTGGAGGGAGAGATAAATATATATATACATATATGTATATATCTATATGCATGTATATGTATGTATATATATATATATATATATATATATATATATATATATATATATATATATATATAACAAATAATAAATGAGTATATGCATATATACGTACATATACGTACAAGTATGTGCATACCTACGTCTACCTGTATATATAGGTGCATATCTGGGTACAGGACATTGCAAACAAAACGTAGACAAAAAAATAATAATAAACCAGAATACAGAACTCACACATGCCACATAAAGAACATTTTCCTTCATCAGCTACCCCCATTCTAACACACACACACACACGCACACACACACACACATATATATATATATATACATTATATATATGTATATATATGTATGTATGCATTATGTATGTATATATATATATATATATATGTATGTATGTATGTATTATGTATGTATATATAAATGTGTACTATTGCGGACATAAGCTGTTCTGCTGATGTAAATATCTCTTCGAGAGTCGAAGAGAAAGAGGATAACTACGGACAACAGCTTCGAAACCTCCAGCTGGATTACAAATGATTGGTTCGCGTTTGGTTTTGTAAGTAAATGCCTAAGTGACAATCTAGAAATCAACTTGCTAATTCGCGCTTTAATCATGCAGTCTGCGAGTGGAGCCGTAATAATATGCAAGACTTTTCTCAAATTCAAAATATGAATTTGTTTTTGGCCACATTTCAACGACAGAGATTTCTCTCTTTGTTAGAAACCATCTCCTTCCTCAGAGGAGAATTTCAACTTATTAAAAGCAGAAGAGAACATACATACATACATGTGTGTCTGTGTGTGTGTGTGTGTGTGTACGCTTACATACGTATATTGATTTCGAATTTTGGCACCAGTTCAGCAAGTTCGGAGAGGTATCTAAGTTAGTTTCATCGATCCCAGTTCTAAATTTTATCGATACCGAAAGGATAAATGGCAAAGTCGACTTGGCGGAATTTGAACTCAGAACTTGCAGACGGACGAAATGCCGCTAAGTATTTTGTCTGGTGTGCTAACGATTCTGCCAGCTCACCGCCTTACTTGCATGCGTATATTAACAATGTGTTAGTGTGTTTTGCGATACGTTACCAGTGAGTTTAGGACCCAGTGAACAATTCCAGTTAAATCCGCGGCGTACAGCTCAGTCGTTAGAGCGTCGAGCTCACAATTATGATGTACTGAGTTCGATTCCGGGATCGGGCTGCGTGTTGTGTTCTTGAGCAAAGACACTTTGTTTTACGTTGCTTCAGTTCACTCAGCCGCAGATATAAGTTGCGACGTCACTGGTACCAAGCTGTATTTGCCTTTGCCTTTCCTTTGGATAATATCGGTTACATTGAGAGTAGAGGCTGGTACGCATGGGCGACTGTTGGTCTTTCATAAACAAACTTACCCGGACTTGTGCCTTGGAGGGTAACCTTCTAGCTGCAATCCCATGGTCACTCATCGGTTTTTTTTTTGGTTTTTTTTTGCTTTTCATATCCTCTCCAGTCAGCACACCGGGGAAAAGGTCAAAGTTCCGAGTCTTGTCCACGTTATATAATTTAAAACTCAGGAAACATTATTAGTGTTTTTATGCCTTTTTATATTCATATTTTGAATGAAGCAACAGCTTAATAACTTCAGAATATCAGCGACGTTTTCAAGAGAACGCGCACCCGTAGAGGCTACTATCTAAAACGTTTATAAAGCCTGATCACTAGGCCGCCATTTTAGTTTTCATCGCAACTCCGCTTAAACCGCCCATCCACCCTACAACTCTGTTTATTTTTCCTTTTACAAACGCGGGGCTGGTGGGGGTGGACGGAAGTGATGAATCATGGGTATTGTCTTTGTTTTTTTAATTTCATTATATGAATAATATATATTTTATTTTGTCTTCAAGAACTTTAACTATGGTGATCTTTATTAGCTAAAGCACTTTAGCAATTTACATTTAACAGTGGCACGAACACTGTAACAACACGCTTCGAACAATTCGCTTCTACCTCAGCCCCAACTCATCCTAACACCTCCTCTGCCACCACTATAATCACAATCTTCCACACCGCCACCATATATACAGACAAACGCAAAAATAAATAAAACAAACAAATAAACAGTCACACACACACACACACACACACACACACACACACACACAATGGCAGACATAAGCGAAAAATAATTCGTTGAGCCACGTGTCACGTGTCCAGATATTAATGACGTTTTGCACAAGCAAGCGAAGGAGTCAGCCAACGTCAGATAGTGAGATAGCGAGATCGAAATGCACGCACACACATACACACACACATATACACACACACACATACACACACACACATGCACACACACATACACACACACACACACACTTTCACTTTCACTTTCGCGGAGAAAGGGAGGAACTGGCTTTATTTTGATATCAATATGGTATCATATTCCCCAACGAAATAAGGAACACCACTGATATCTGACGGTCCAACGTACATGTCTTTCAGTTAGTAATGAACGGGGAGGACAAGAAAATGATAGAGAAGGTTGGGGGGAGGAAAGAGAAGTGAAGAGAAAGAGACAAACAAAAAGATATTATCACTAAATGTAACATTGCGTTTCATGAATGTATGTTATTTTATATTATATTGTATTATAAGAAACTGTTATCATAAACCATATTTATTATATTTATATCGCACTATTGTCATT
Source organism: Octopus bimaculoides (assembly GCF_046866305.1). Classification (NCBI taxonomy): domain Eukaryota; kingdom Metazoa; phylum Mollusca; class Cephalopoda; order Octopoda; family Octopodidae; genus Octopus; species Octopus bimaculoides. The sequence goes on along the minus strand of NC_142938.1, from coordinate 19,431,574 downwards.
ATATTTAGTTATACACTCTATTATTTTTCACTAGGATGAGGCTGCGAACTGGCTGGACTGTTAGCGCGCTGGGCAAAATATTTACGGCATTTCGTCCGTTTCTGAACGTTTTGAGTTCAAATTCTGCCGAGGTCAGCGTTCCCTTTCATCCTTTCCGGGTCGATAAAATAAGTATCAGTGGAGCCGATGTAATTGGCTTTCTACCTCCCCGAACTTTGAAATCTATATATATACTATTAAAAATATATATTTTTGATAAGGTTCATTTTTTTCAAGAAGAACCGAAACATGTAAAATATCTCTGAGAAAATAAAAATAAAAATTTATCTGATATAGTGGCGTTTTCAAACTTCTTTTTTATAAATATTTATATAGATAGTGATGATTCTTTCCATTGATGTTCAACATGGTTTCGCAAGCAAAGCAAAATTCAAATGTTGTGTTTGAAACAACTCTACAATTTATGCATACATGTATATATGTCTCTCTCTCTCTCTCTCTCTCTCTCTCTCTCTCTCTCTCTCTCTCTCTTTCTATACACACACACACACACACACACACACACACACACACACATACATACACACATACATACATACATATATATATATATATATATATATATATATATATATATATATATATATATATATATATATATATATATATATATATATATATATATATATATATATATATAATTTTTATCTCTTACCTGTTTCAGTCATTATTAGTCGAATGAATCAACCCCAGTGCTTATTTTCTTAATCTAATACTTATTCTATCAGAATCTTTTGCCGAACCGCTAGGTTACGGGGACGTAAACACACCAACATCGGTTGTGAAGAGGTGATGGGGGGGACAAGCATACACACATACACATTTATATGTATATATATATATATATATATATATATATATATATATATATATATATATATATATATATATACGACGGGCTTCTTTCAGTTCCTGTCTACCAACTCCACTCACAAGGCTTTGGTCAACCCGAGGCAATAGAAGAAGTCACTTGCAAAGGTGCCACGTAGTGGAACTGAACCCGGAACTATGTGGTTGGGAAGCCCGCTTCTTAGCGCACAGCCACATATATATGTATGTATGCATGTATGTATGTATTCCTCCAAATACACCCACTCAAGATCGCTTATCTGCACGATAAAATGTCACTTACTAAAGAGTGCTCAGTGCAAGAAGAAAGTAAAGATACTAAGACATTGAATCATCATCGGTAGTTCATGGCAGGGGAGTCCAACCGTATGTACACTCACACACACGCACAAACACACACAGACACACACAGACACACACATACACACACTCACACACATATATATACACACAAATGTGCAACACACACACATTCAAATATATCAGCATATACATCTATCTGCATGTATGTAAGACTACTTCTATCTGTCTGTCTTCTTTGTCTGTCTGCCTGTCACCCGGTTTGTCTGTCTGTCTGACTGGCTAACTGTCTGTCTGTCTCTATGCATGTATGTATGTATGTATGTATGTCTACATGTGAGCGTTTGTGTGAACTTCGGCACAGGATGAAGAAAATCGGTTTATGAAAAAAATAAATTAAACAAAATAAAACTTATTTCCTTCCAAATTTATTGCTTTTCAGCTGCTCCAATTACTATTACTGTTATAAAATCGATAACATACATACAGGACTGACTGACTGAGGAGGGGTCCGTATAATGATAGAACTAATTCAGAAGGTAACAGACGTGTAACGAAACGATTTGGCACATCAGCTAATTAACACAGGAAAAGACTGCATATAAGCAGTGCATTCGACTATATTACAATAGACTACATATACATATATAATCTATAGTAATATATGACATACATGCGGGTTTGCTTTTCGTTTACGTAAGTAGGGGCACGATGGCCGCCTCAAGAAAAGCAACAATGTGTTTCTAAACAGAGTTTCAAATAAACAGACTTGCGACCAAATTCAACAT
>NC_142938.1:19422221-19426577 GCF_046866305.1 Octopus bimaculoides | reverse complement strand
TACCACATGCTTCCGGGTTCAGTCCCATTGCGTGGAATATCGGGCAAGTGTGTTCTTCTATAATGCCAAGCCGACCAAAGTTTTGTGAGTGGATTTGGTAGACGGAGACTGAAAGAAGCACGTCGTGTGTGTGTGTGTGTGTGTGTATGTGTGTGTGTGTGTGTGTGTGTGTGTGTGTGTGTGTGTGTGCTTGTCTTTGTGTATGTATTTGTCTCCCATCACCGCTTGATAACCGTTGCTCGTTTGTTTACGTTCCCGTTATTTAGCAGTTCGACAAAAGAGAGCAATAGAATATGTAACAAACTTTTTTTTAAAAAAGTACTGGGGTCGATTCGTTCCACTAAATTTCTTCAAGGTGGTGCCCCAGTTTGGCCGCACTCCAGTGACTGAAGCAAGTAATAGTGAAAGATAAAGGATAGCTTTTCTGTGTTTCAAGACATTAGATGCGAGTAGACACAATTGCGTTATACACCATAAGTTTGGTTCTTTGTACCAGATCGTGATCTTCATTTATCTTCTCAACTGTGTTCGATCTATCATCAATATCATAGCGGTTCAGTCAAAGGGAACGATAGAATAAGTACCAAGATCTTTTAAAAAGCAATGTGGTCGATTTATTCGACTAAGATTTCTTCAAGGCGGTGCTCCAGCACGGCCGCAGACCTAATGACCGAAACAAGTAAAAGATGAAAAAATGAATCTTCTGTGATTGGTCACTGCCCAGTACTCTGCTTGCTGGTTGCTTGTGGCCGTAAAATATTCTTTGATCTTAGGCTGAGAGCGCGGCACATCGGTTGCAAACTGGCAGAGTCGTCAGAGTCTTGAATAGAATGTTTCATATAATTTGTTACGATGCTCTACACCCTCAGTTCAAATCCTGCCATTGACTCAAATCCAGCTTTTCATCATTTCGGGGTCGATAAAAAGTCTTCTGTCCAAGGTATTAATTAGATTCGTTGGTGAACTGTCAAATGACCGGAAAAAAATGTGCTGTAGTATCACTTCCGGCTTTCTTACATTCTTGACAGCATCACCTCCATCAGTGGTTCTCAACCAGAGCGCATATTGTTCTTGGGGTCCATATGGCTCTTGGAAGTCCATATAACATATTGTTATTAAAACTTATCAGCAATAAATCGGTTAAACTTCCACAATACACAAAATATTTTGAAAATCTATTTTACATAATTCCTAGTAATATCTAATTATAGAAATATATGTTTTTTTAAACATCGAATGGCTATGCGGGTCCATCCGAATAAAATAGGGAATCAAAAGGGACCATAGGTTAATAAAAACTGGTTGAGAATCACTGGTATCCACCAACACTTGTACCAAGCTGTTTCGGCTGAGTCGAATGCATGGAAAGAGAAGACTTGCAGTCTTAATCAAGAAATCCTTGCTCATCTCTGTACACAGATGTACAGATGCATAATCAACCTTGATCACTGGGGCCCTAACCCCCGGTACATTGTCTCACCTACGTCATAAAATAAACATCAAATAATGGCGGTCATAGTATATTAGTGCTCAACACTAACTATGGTATTATCTGATTACCAAAGTTCAATCACTAACCTAGTTCTCGTTATTATCCAGGCATGGAGTTTGCCACGATTGAATAGCTTTCCATCTGTGCAGTACAAAGTTTGGACATCATGTAAGATTTTGCCCGTATTCAGCATGACTATAGCGCAAGCAAAAATTTGGGAGAGTGTATGGGCATATAAGTATTCCCGCTTTACCCCAGTTATCGAATCAAACTTGTGTATTACAAGACTGCTATTGTGTCCTGTGGATGCCATTTAAAAACAATGAACTTATGCGCACCGCCATGTTTGGTTAGAAGTGCATTTGTGTGTGGGCATATATATACATGCTCATACATACATACTTAAATAGACATTTGTTTGTGTGTATGTATGTATATATATATATATATATATATATATATATATACATATATATATGTATGCATGTATGAATGTATGTATATATATATATATATATATATATATATATATATATATATATATATATATATATATATATATATACATAGAGGCACACATACATACATCCATACATACACATGCACGTGTATATGTGCTTATATGTATGTATTTATGCATATAGTAATCAATGTATAAATGTACCACATGCGCAAACACACTCTCTCACACTCTCTCACACTCTCTCACGCACTCATGTATATACGTATACATGTGTATGTGTATGTACATAAATGCACCTATGCATATATATATATATATATATATATATATATATATATATATATATATACGTATATATATACATATATACATACATATATATATATACACACACATATATATATATACATATATATATACTCATGCATTTACGTATTTACTTGCATATACGACTATAAATACACACACATACACGTATGCATGTATATACACACACATATATGTATGTATATATGCATATGTATGAGTATACACACACACACACACACAAAAGGAAAGATAGGAAAGAAAGGGGGAGTTAAGAAATAAAGCAGAAATGAGGGCGGGTGTGTTTAATTAATTTTCTAATGAAGTAAAGTCAAAAAAATAACATCATGGCTCTCGAATGAAAAAGAAACAAAATTGGTTTCTATCTAATTGATATTTTAAATTAATATATCAACTTAATTTATGTAGTCATGTGTATATCAACGTGTTGTGTGTCGTTGTAGGTGTGTGTGTGTGTGTGCGTGTGTGTGTGTGTGTGTGCGCGCGTGTGTGTATTTGTGTTTGTGTGTGTACGTGTGAGAGTTATGTATATATTTATATATGCATTTTGTATCTAGTCATACGTATTATTGATGTTTGTGCTAGTTTCATGTATCACTTGTGTATGTATGTATACATATTCAGTTATTGGAGAATATAAGAATATATATATATATATATATATATATATATATATATATATATATATATATATATATATATATATATATATATACTTGCGTATATGAATATAAACCCACATGCATGTCTAACTGTGTGTACACACACACACATATACACACGTTTACATACACATATGTGCGTGTGTATGCATTTGCTGTTTGTGTATGTTTTTATAAACGGATTTTGTTTGTATTTGAATATCTGAATATTGCATGGGTGCTTGTGTATAAAATATATACTACTTGTTTGTCTATATACGCATGCGTATTCAGTTGTGATGATACTTGTATACGTGTGTTTGTCTCTATGCATATATATATGTATATATATGAATATATATATATATATATATATATATATATATATATATATATATATATATATATATATATATATATATATATATATATATATATTCATATATATATATATATATATATATATATATATATATATATATATACATAGTAGTGCGTGTGTGTGTGCGTTGTGTGTTTGTATGATTGTGTAACCGCATGTGTGTAAGCGTTAATGCAAATATCTGTTCATACCTTTTGAGCACATATAATAGCTTCGGATGCATACAGACAGACAGACAGACACTCATCAAAACTTGCACAAAGAATAAGGCACATACATACCTTTTGAGCACATACATATATGATATCGCAATTATTACTTGTCACGTCGGTGATATATATATATATATGCGTTTCCTCTCAGCGTGTGCGTGTGTGTGTGTGTGTGTGTGTGTGTTTGTGTGTGTGTGTGTGTGGAATGCAAAAGACCTGGAGAGGAATCATTCTATATCTAGCAGCAAATTGTAGGTGTAGAAATTGGTAGATAAACGACTATAGTAGGTTAAAGTGTTGGAATACCCATACATATTCATACATAGATACTTACATGCATGCATACATAAATACATGCACACATACATACATACATTCATACATACATTCATACATACATACATACATACATTCATACATACATTCATACATACATTCATACACACATACATACATACATTTATTCATTCATTCATTCATTCATGCACGCATGCATACGTATAAATATACATACATACATACAGATAGACAGACAGACAGACACGCACACATACATGCATACATATAAATATACATACATACAAACATAGTTACATACATACAAACATACATACAGACATGCAGACACACACATGCATACATACATATATATATATATATACATACATGCATACACACATACACACACATACATACACATACACACATACACACATACATACATTCATTCATTCAAGCACGCATGCATGCATATAAACATACATACATACTAACATAAATACAACATACAGACTCACACACACATGCATACATACATACATACATACATACATACATAC
>NC_142938.1:19409721-19417221 GCF_046866305.1 Octopus bimaculoides | reverse complement strand
AGCCAGCTGGAGGAGATGTCCTCCTGGGGCTAAAAGCAACAGTAACATCCACCCCTAGGGGTCAGCCACACTTAAGTGGCAATATACTACACTTTATCGTGCAGTTACTGTTAATACTTCATTTAGAGAATTAACATTGCTTGTTTTCACCTTTTCAATATCAGTGAAGAATGTCACTGGAAAAGAAGATATAAGATTTGCCAGATTTGTCTCTCTCACCAAGGTCATCAGCTGTCGAACGCCGACGAAGGGAAATAACCCTGAAATCCGGATACGTTCGTGCTGCTGGTCGCGGTGAGAGGGATAACTCCCTTGGCAAACAGGACACAGTCGTGTGTCGATAAGCCAACTGGAGGAGATGTCCTCCTGGGGCTAAAAGCAACAGTAACATCCACCCCTAGGGGTCAGCCACACTTAAGTGGCAATATACTACACTTTATATATATATACATATATATATATATATTACATATAAATATATATATATATATATATATATATATATATATATATATATATATATATATATATATATATATATATATATATATATATATATATATATATATATATATATATATATATACATATATATATATATATGAGAGTATTGTAGTTCGCTTGAAGCATTGTGTATTGTTTGTAAAGAACAAAAAGTTTAGAATGGTACAACAATGCACTATAAAACAAAAAATGGACTATATACCTATTGTAATTTTGGTTATCTATAATTTGGTTATAATTGGACTAAAGATAACCAAATTACAACAGGTATATAGTTTATTTTTTGTTTTATAGTGCATTGTTGTACCATTCTAAACTTTTTATTCTTTACACACACACACACACACACACACACACACACACACACACACTACACACACACACACACACACACACACTACACACACACACACACACATATATATATATATATATATATATATATATATATATATATATATATATATATATATACGACGGGCTTCTTTCAGTTTTTGTCTACAAAATTCTTGTAGGGAACACGCAGTGAACGAAAGAAGCTGCAGAAAGTGGTTTTGAAATTTCAGACTTGACAATTCGGGTCTGCTCGGTCAGTCAAGATCAGGACATCATTGTGAATTGAGAATGAAATGCTAGGAACAACAGTTGTAAGGGATCTTACTGTGACAGTGATTGTGTTTTGTACCGAATTTAATGTTAGTGGAATATCATTGAGACAAGTGTTCAAGTTTCAGTATCTCAGGGTTTAATTCATGAATGGTAGGAAGCAGAAGGATTTGATGCTAGAGAACAAGTGCTGGCACAGTAAGGCAACACCTCAAGTATTATCATTATATTTATTATTATGGCCGGGTTGCAACACGGGCCGTAGCAACACAGTCCACTCGCCACACTTCTCGGTCCATCATCGCTGCCTTGAGGTCCTGGATGCATTCCAGGCCAGTGTCTGCAATCAAGTTGTGTGACGACCTATTCCTTTTCTTACATTACCATGAAGTAGTTTCCACAAGACTAATTTGGATGCCTCCAATTCAGGGTTGCGCACGCAGTGAGCAGATGGTCGTAACCGTCTTTACCTGATCTCGCTAACTTTAGGAAGGTCTCCATAAAGGCATTCATTTATCATATGTTGCTGCCATTTCCCATTTAGGGCGATACGTAGCCTCCTTGTGTAATATTCAGTATTCGATCCTCAGAAAAGTGTTTGGGAAAAAAAGTCAAACCTGTTATCTTCAATTCGGTTTTCGTGTCTAAGCTTGGGTAATGACTGGAAGAGTACGATCGCGAATAGAAGTAGATCTCTGGAGTAACGTTACACGACATGATGCGTAGCTCGGAGATCAGGGAGTCTCTCTCGAACGAGGCGCTACTTCTTCTCATTGAGAGGTCTCAGCTCCGGTGCTGTGGCTATGTTGCAGGAAAGAATCGCAAGACGGATTCTTCAAGCCGAGTCAACTGGTAGAAAAGTTAAAGATAGCCCAAGAACGAGATGATTGGATTATATCTATAGTCTCGGTTGATCACGCTTGCAGACCTAGTTGGCAAATCAAATGACAATTGATTCTGAAAGGACCCTATAAAGGAGTTACCTGAGAATCCTTCTCCTACAATTCTCCCAAGAACAGTGAGTGAAAAAGATGGATGGATGGATGGACGGATGGATGGATGGATGGATGGATGGATGGATGGATGGGTGGGTGGGTGGATGGATTATGAACATCCATAATCGTCTGAAGAAGTTTGGAAAGTTTTGCTGAAACTTTGGCAATGAACGTGGGTTCGTCGTACTCTTTCAGAAGCAAATTTTCAGTAAGGGCTAAATCGCTGCGAATCACTCCACACATGAAACGCCCAAGCACCGTTTGAAGAAGCGTATCATGGTTGGAGATGAGAAATAGGTTATTTACAGCATCGCTTCTTAAAGTATGGGTCGCGAAGCGAAATGCAGAGATCCCGAAAATTAAATTCAAACACTTAGATTTCAGTTTATGGTATTTCCCAAATTTCAGTTTTTATGTTGCTTCTGAAATGGCATTACATGTTCTTTTGTCATTTAGCACCACGTACCTATGTGAAACAACTTTTTTTCAGCTCTAACCCTTATTAAAACCAAATACTGTTCAACGCTGAAAAGCGTAGATGCTTTACGTCCAGCAATGTCAAATATTACACCAAGGTTTAATTTTTTTGGCAGCAAAAAACAAGCACATCCGTCACGTTGATTTTTGCTTTGGTTTATTTTTGTACTTGAAAAAAATCCTAAAACTAATTTTATTTTGACAAATAATAAATCTACATTTTTATATGTATATTGTTCAGCAAAAAAATTAATGATTTATGTATTTATTGGTATGTTTTATTTCATATTTAATACCTGCGGTCGCGAAAAATCTCGCTTCGGAAAATGGGGTCATGAATGATAAAAGTTTAAGAAGTGCTGCTTTACAGCATTATTTAGTTCTGCAAATAATTGTTGTTGGCACTCCGTCGCTTACGATGTCGAGGGTTCCAGTTGATCCGATCAACGGAACAGCTTGCTCGTGAAATTAACGTGCAAGTGACTGAGCACTCCACACACACGTGTACCCTTAACGTAGTTCTCGGAGGTATTCAGCGTGACACAGAGTGTGACAAAGCTGGCCCTTTGAATTACAGGCACAACAGAAACAGGAAGTAAGAGTGAGAGAAAGTTGTGGTGAAAGAGTACAGCAGGGTTCGCCACCATCCCCTGCCGGAGCTTCGTGGAGCTTTTAGGTGTTTTCGCTCAATAAACACTCACAACGCCCGGTCTGGGAATCGAAACCGCGATCCTGTGACCGCGAGTCCGCTTCTCTAACCACTGGGCCATTGCGCCTCCACTCTGCAAATAATAGCTTAGCGCAAATCAGAATCACGCACAGAATTTACGAGAGGGGGTTTCACCAAAAGAAAAAAAAAATCATCGTGTTTGATCGGTTATGGGAAAATTAAACTATTATGAGTTTTTAGGGGTCAGTCACGCGATCAGCTATGAAGTCTACCGTCAGCAACTTCACCGTTTGAAGATTGCCTAGGATAAAAAAAAAACAAACGGTTCCTGTTTTAAATCACAGAAGAGCCCCGTTCATCAAAATGATTGAAATCAATAAAATCTAAGCAAATCCCTACTACAAAATGTTTTGGAAGCGTTTGTACAGAAAACATGCTTCGTTCGCCCTCAACATTCTTCAGATTTTATTCCATCAGACTTTTACTAATCTAGATCTTCGTAAAACCATATAGATAGTAAAATTATGGCCAATGGGGGAAGACATAGAAAATTAATTAAATATGTGTTTTAATTCAAAGCTCAAGGAATTTTGCGAATCAGGCATTGGAAAATATACAGATAAAGGGAAAAAAAGTGATACAAGATTAAAGAATTATGGCGATGATTAAATTTGCAGTATTAAATATCATGTTTGTACTTTTAAATATATACTTAAAATCGTACAGAACTTTCTATATAACCCGGTAACATACATTCATACGTGTGTGTGTGTGTGTGTGTGTGTGTGTGTGTGTGTGTGTGTGTGTGTGTATGTGCGTACGTGTGTAACATGTGTGCAGACACACTCATATATGCATATATATATATATATCTATGTGTGTGTGTGTGTGTGTGTGTGTGTGTGTATATATGTATGTGTGTATGTATATATACGTTTATGTTCTTTTATTGTTTTTGTTCATTTACTATATCAGTCTATATATACATATATATATATATATATATATATATATATATACATATATATAACATAAAAAGAATATATATATATATATATATATATATATATATATATATATAATATATATATATATATATATATATATATATATATATATATATATATATACATATATATATATAAAATAAAAAATATATATATATAAATATATTATATATTATATGTATATATATTATATATATATATATATATATATATATATATATATATATATATTATATATATATATAAATATATACACATATGATATATACATATAGATATATGCATACATACCTATATATACATACATGTGTGTGTTGTGTGTGTGTGTGTGTGTGTGTGTGTGTGTGTGTGTGTGTGTGTGTGTGTGTGTGTGTAATGTAGATGGCAGCATAAAGGAAGGAGTGGACGATTTACTAACATAAGGAAAATTAATATGAAAAAAAAAGGTTAGTAAAATGTGCTTATGTATGTATATATGCATGAGGTATGCACGTGTGTTTGCGCGCGCGCGTGAGTGGGCGAATGAGTGTGGGTGTTGGTTGATGGGTTGAAAGCACAAAGGTGAGATAAACATTGAGTGTTGGAGAGATCGAGAAAGCGACAGAGCAAGATATGGAGGCAACGCGTCAGAGTAGAGTAGTGAGTAAGCAAAATAGCTGTGAGTTTGAGGCATCCGTGTGTATAGGGGGGAGAAATAAAAAGACAGTGAGAGAGGGAGGGAGTGAGAGGGATTGTGTGAGAGGGATTGTGTGAGAGAGAGACAGGGAGAGAGGCAGACTGAGAAAGAGTGAGAGAGATTCAGAAATATGTGTGGGTTGAATGTAAGACATAAGAAAGATTAAGTTTATTTGGGAGAGAGTTAGAGAGGATGTGTTAAAGTGTGTGTGTGTGACAGAGAGACATAGATAGATAGATAGATAGATAGATAGATAGATAGATAGATAGATAGATAGATAAAGTGAGAGACAGACAAACAGACAGACAGACAGACAGACAGACAGACAGACATACAGACAGACAGACAGACAGACAGACAGACAGACAGACAGACAGACTGAGATAGTGTGAAGAAGAGAAAGAGATATGCAGAAATATATGTGTGTTAAATATAAGATATAGGAAACATTAAATATATTTGGGAGAGAAGTAGAGAGAATGGAGAATGTACTAAAGGGAGTGAGAGAGAAAGAGAGAGAGAGAGAGAGAGAGAGAGAGAGAGAGAGTGAGAGAGAGAGATGGGTGTGTGAAGGAAATAGAAAGAGAGAATGGTGAAAAGAAAGAGAAAGAGAAAGGTTAAAAGAGAAACGAGGAGAGAAGTATATCAAACACGTCATATGCAACAGACAGATAGGAATTTTAGAAATATTTTTTTCTTGAAAATAAAATAAAATAAAATAAAATAAAACAGAAAAAAGAATACGGAAGAAAAGCAACAAAATGCCAAAAAAAATAATAAAATAATAATACAAACTCCACTAACTAGAACAAACAACTCTAGGTTAAATAAAAAAGAACAAAAATAAGCATAATTTCAAAAAACACAGCAAAAACAACAGGTACACATTATTGAGAGCGTGTAATTTATTTGTAAAATTAACATAAGTTTAACATAAACTAATTGGTATTTATCGATTATATAAATATTATTTTTTAATTTATTACTATTATTATTATTACTATTATTATTATTATTATTATTATCATTATCTTCTTTTTTTGTTTTTGCTTTGTTTCTTTTTGTTTGTTTCTTGCTCTTCCCCCTTCCACTCCTTTTAATTAAAAATGTTGTCATCATGTTCAATTTTGTAGTTGCTGTTGTTGTTGTTGTTGTTATTACTGCTGTTGTTGTTGTTGTTGTTGTTGACGTTGTTTGTGTTTTGCTTTTATGAAACAAACAAATAAACAGAAAGAAAGATAGAAAGAAAAAGCTAAAAGAATATTAAAAAGAAAAAAAAAACAACCGTGTCTGAAGCGAGATATCTGCCATGTTTTAATAACGCCGTCTGACAAAATTATTTGAAAGCCGACATTTTGGAAAAACATGGGCGTAATAGATAGCAGTTGACCGAAGCGTTACAGCCATGATCGTGCTACCAAAACGAAGAAGAACCTTCACTTTATCTATATAGTCACAGACATTCCTTTACCGAGCCATTAACATCCCATACAGTTGCTATTCTTGTTGTTGTTGTTGCTGTTTTTATAGTTGCTGTTGTTTCTTTCGCAGTTGTTGTTAGTGTTCAGGCATCAAGCACGCACGTCTGTGAGTGTATGTGTGTGAGTGCATGTGTGTGTATGTGCGTGTGTGTGTGTATGCGTGCATGTGTGTGTGTCTGTGAGTGTGTGAGAGAGAGAGAGAGCAAGGAAAGGGCGAATAATTAAAGCATTACTGCACCAACCAAAATACTCGGGAGTAATGATGATCTGCTGATCTGTGCTAATATGCAATAGCCTAGTAAGGTTTACAGCAGAGTTCCAAATCCCTACCCCAACCGGGGGACACTCATGGCGCATCAGTTATTGATGCGACATCAGTATTATTTGATGTGGTTTACAAAATCGCTTTGCAACCATGTGGTTTCGGGTTCAGACCCACATCCACGTCAGCTTGGGCGAGTGTCATCTACTATAGTCCAGATACAACCGGTTAACAACGTAAAGAGAAGCTGGGAAATTTTGTCCGGCATACATCTTTTATGTTATTCATTAGGCAGCAGACATGCTGGAGCATCATCTTGAAGTGTTTAGTCGAACAAATCACCGCCAGTCATTAACTTTAAGTTTATTCTATCTTTTGCCGAACCGCAAAGTTACGGGAGCCTAAACAAGCCAATACCCGTTATCAATTATCAAGTGGTATAGTGGGGACAAACACACATACACATGAGTGTGTATATGTATTATATACATATACATACATTCTTACATACATATATACATGCATACGTATATACATACATTTTTCTCTCTTTCTCCGTTCCTTTTCCGTTTTTCCATTGTTTTGTTTCCTCATTCCTTTCTGTAGAAGACACGAAACATCAAAGACTCATCCGTTTTTCCTGGGCGTCAAACTAATATACCTTGTTGTTTGTTGTTCCCTCACCTGTCTGTCTCCTGTTTTTTTTTTCTTTTTAGTTTCTTTTTTTTTTTACAATTTTGGACCACATATATACAGGGTTGGCAAAAAGTCACCCGACAGTAAATCGAAATTCCATAAATACTATCTGTAATTCTGTACTGA
>NC_142938.1:19389721-19402221 GCF_046866305.1 Octopus bimaculoides | reverse complement strand
GTTTAAGGATGTTGAGCAAAACACCAATGTTTCCAAAGGTGAACTATCCAAACCCCAAAGAAATTCCTCTCAACACATGATTATGATGCTCCCCCACTACTTCTGCTCATGATCAGAGATGCACATATCGTCAGCCACCAAGGGACATGCTCAACTGATTAAAGTCAAACGACTGACAAGCAAATCTGTGGTATTAAGCAGAATATTTGCTGTAGCCCATCTTTTATACCAAGACAAAACAATGTACATGATAGCACTTCCAATCAATTAAGATCAGAAGTCATGAGAGCCACTGCCTCCTACTGCATCTGGGCATTTATTATTATTATTATTATTATTATTATTATTATTATTATTATTATTATTATTATTATTATTATTATTATTATTATCATTATTATTATTATTGTTATTATTATTAACGAACATTACAAAATATTCTGGGATTTTAACATGCAGTGCGACCAAGTCATAGAGGCGAGACGATCAGATAGCGTGCTCAACTATAAAGATGAAATAGAAGTAAAGATAATAGATGTTGTAATACCAGGCGATTCGAGGGTGAAATGTAAGGAACCGTAATGCATTTCTGCCGATGTGACAACGATTCTCACACCATCTGACTCGCAGAGCAACGTGAAATGAAGTGCTTTGTACAAGAGCACAGCTCGTTGCCCGGTCCAGGAATTGATCCCACGGTCTAGCTATTGTGAGTACAACACCCTAACGACTAGGCCATGTACCTTCATTTATATATAGGAGATCCCACTGTCATTGCCAAGGCAAACGCAACTATTGATGGCAGTAATGTTCCTCTTGAAATTTTGTTAAGTCAACACTCGTGTGAAAGTCTTGAGCAAAGGAATTCCAGAGAACCGACCTTCGAGGAAGGACTAGATGTAGTGAGTAGTTATTGAGGAGCCTGGAGTAGGCTTGGACACAGCAAAAATATTGAGACAATTCTCGTTCGGTAAGACGACAGTTATAACCAGGGCTGTGGAGTAGAAACAAAAAATTTCAACTTCGACTCCGACTCCGACTCCGACTCCTCTTTATGTAATTAAGTGATTATGGTCTACATATCTCAAAAAGCATATGCATACGCTCGTACTTTGAGTAGGCTTATATGTTATAACTGATTTATATTAGAGAATAAAGACATCACGAATCGGAGTCGGTATAGTTTTACCGACACCGACTCCAACTCTAGCTACCCCTTAATTGTTTCCGACTCCGACTCCACGGCCCTGGTTATAACTAAAAGTCCCGTTCAAAACGAATTTCCTAATAAACTGGACTATACGTTTCAGCATTGTGTGTCACTTCTAACAGTAATTATTTATTCTGATATTATTCTTAAACTTTAAAATTAATAACCTTATTCTAATACGCACGCACACACACATACATATACATACATACATATATATATATATATATATATATATATATATATATATATATATATATATATATATATATATATATATATATATATATATGTATGTATGTATGTATGTATGTATGTATATGTGTATATATATATGTATATGTGTATATGTATGTATATGTTTATGCATGTGGATATACGAGGGGGGTTGAGGGAAAGAGGAAGGGCGAGAAACAGAAGATTTAAGGAGCTTCAAGTGATTTAGCCTAGAATAAAGACGACTTAAGGATATAAGATAATCTTAGACCCACTATTTATTATGTACATTAGGAAGGATTATTATGTGTGTGTGTGTGGAGAGAGGATAGATGTTGCACTTATATATATATATATGCCAGTAAATAGTGGGGTTGTGTTATATATATATATATATATATATATATATATATATATACATATAATATACATATATATATGTTTATATCTGTATATATATATATATATATATATATATATATATATATATATATATATATATATATATATATATATATATAGGATAAATATCAGACTTTAAAATGAAAGTACTAGGATCGATTCATCCGACTGAAAAATTCTCCAAAGCAGAGCCCCATCATTGTCGCAGTCTAATGACTGAGACAAAATAAAATATAGAATACAAAAGAGAGTGTATATCCATGTGCAAGAAAGAAGGATCAGGCTTCTTGCGATGAATACAATGCTCCATCGTCGGTATATACGTAGAGTACAAAAACCAAGCCACATGCTGAACGTGATGAAAGTCTTGCATATTTATACGGTTCTGAATGCGTGCGGTGGTTGATTTCTTTTTCTGAAAACCCCAGCTTTCCCAGATTGGAACGTAGGCATTTACTAACATAACTAAGAGGACCATTTATTGTTGGTATAAATGTGTGAATTTATAATCTGTGTATAGAAGCTGAAGGTTTCGATTCAGTAGTCCGTAGCTATCCTCTTTCTCTTTGATTTTATATGAGTGTATATATGTATGTATGTATGTATCATATATGTATACACACGCATACATTTTTTTCTGAGTATATGGATGTTTATTTTACATATAACTTATATTGGCTGTTAATGGATAGACTATGCTTAATAGGTCTGGTACACATTTTTTTCAAAGATGCATTTGTTTATATAAACCTAGGTTAATGATCTCTTGGTAAAATGATGTCACCAGTTATCATAATAAAGTGTCTAGATTAATTTCCTTGGCTTCGACATATGTACCCGAATTTTATGACTATATGAGATTAGATTCTGATGTAATAAGTTAATTATCGGCATAAAACATAGCGGAATAGTGGAAGTAGTAATATTATTAAATGACGGTGCACAAAGAAGCGTTGAGTGAAATATATACTTGTACAATTACATTTAACACGTCTCTGTGACCCCAGACATGGGAAAACCATTCGCCTCGGAAATAGTCGTGAAAGGAACATGTCTTCATAGAGAATGTGTTTAAAAACTCATGGTTGACTTATGAAGAAGATCAGTGTTTCGTAAGAAATATGCGTTTCCGCAAAGTTACTCTTATTCAGCTCCGAACACCGAATAGCAGTTGTTCAGACGCCTGTGACGCGAGCCCACTAAGGCTCGAAAATCGATTAAGGTTTTATATATATATATATATATATATATAAACAAGTGATCAAATGTTATATTTAATTGAAATTTAATCATCAATGCACTTTCCCTGATTATCTATGACTCCCTTCCATCTATTTACAAGATTTTTAATCCCATCAATATAAAACTCTTTTGGACCCATCCACTATAACTTCTTAAAACCCCGAAAAACCATTACTGCAGAAACATATTGCCATGAAATTGCCAAAGTGAATGAAAAGCTGCTACTCCTCCGTCCCAGACTGGTCAACAAAAGAGGGCCAATCATTCTTCATGACAATGCTCGATCACACGTTTCACTAATGACGCTCCAGAATTTGAGGGAACTTGCTTACCAAGTTCTTCCCAACCCAGCTTATTCCCCAGACTATCGACTACCACTTTTTCAAGCACCTTGATGGTTAACTATGAGAGAAGGAGTTCAAAAATCAAACCGTTGCTGAAAGTGCATTCAAAGAGTTCATCAGCTCCAGAACTCCAGATGTTCATGTTATTGGAATAAACAAACTCGTTGGCAAAAATATATTGATTGTAATGGTACTTAATTTGATGAATAAAATTTCCACATTGTTGAAATATATTGTGATGAATTTCATGTTTCAAAACGTTGCTTACTTTTTACTCAGCCTGATAGTCAAGCGACTACCTACAGGCTTCTTTCTTTGGCGAATGCAGATCTCACTTAGATGTGTATGAAATAATATTTTTGGTGTTGTTATTGATGTAATTTTTATTTTTTTTCTTGAAGAGGGAGCGGATATGTTGATGTTGCTTTTATAGTCGTCGTAATCGTCCTGATCGTTGTTGTTGTTGTTGGCACTCCGTCGCTTACGACGTCGAGGGTTCCAGTTGATCCGATCAACGGAACAGCCTGCTCGTGAAATTAACGTGCAAGTGGTTAAGCACTCCACAGACACGTGTACCCTTAGCGTAGTTCTCAGGGATATTCAGCGTGACACAGTGTGACAAGGCTAGCCCTTTGAAATACAGGTACAACAGAAACAGGAAGAAAGAGTGAGAGAAAGTTGTGGTGGAAGAGTACAGCAGGGTTCACCACCATCCCCTGCCGGAGCCTCGTGGAACTTTAGGTATTTTTGCTCAATAAATACTCACAGCGACCGGTCTTCGAATCGAAACCGCGATCCTATGACCGCGAGACCGCTGCCCTAACCATTGGGCCATTGCGCCTCCACCTTGATTATATATATATATCTTAAATTCTATATTATATCAAAGGGTAAACGAAGCACCAGCTTAGCGGCGTTTCGTCCGTCTGTACTTTTTTAATTCGAATTCCACCAAGGTCGACTTCACTTGTCATTCATTCTAGGTCAATAAAATAAGTCGCAGTTGAACACTGGTGCCGATGTCGAATATACATGTAATAGATTATCCTGCTACCTTAAAACTTCAAACCTTGTGCCTATAACAGAAAGGATTATTATACGAGTATATACTGAAGAGATTTTTCACTGCTGACATCTGTCAGTAAATAACTTTCACCTCTTAAACTGCAATCATTTAAAATAAATAATCTCTTTCAAACAATAACGTGTGTAACCACAAAGATTATAATTATTGTCTTTAGATGTATTCGTTACGCTTAGAATGCTTCAGAGCTGTAGACAATGACGTGTACAAATTAGTAGTCAGATAATTCGGCACTACTGCCTTCGGTACTTTTGTTTTCTCAGTTTTTTGGGTGCACTTACGTATCTCTTTACTCTTGAGTATAATGTTACACCACCGTTAATACTTACTAATTTCGTTTTTATATTTTTGTATTAACCATCTTGTATCTTACGTGAGTAAAAAGGTATGAACGAGCTTAAACTTGAATATAATTAACTAGCTAGGTCTTCTAAGTGCAAATAAGTGAAAGACTAAATAAATGGATAAATAAATAAACGAGTGGAAACAAATAACCCCAAAATGCCGAGAAACATGTTAAAAATCTTGTTATTATTTACCAGATTACATAATAATATTTCATATTATACATGAATAAAACGGTACATATGAATTTAAAACTTGAATAAGATTCAATAAATACAGCATCCTAAGCAAAGGAAAAAATATGACAGAAACAAACAGCCCTAAAATGGCGGCGAAATCATTTCATATATGTTGAATAGCTTGGTATTATTTACCAGATTACATGAAAAATATCTCCTCATTTACATCAGCTTGGTTGAACACAAAGTCGTTATAAGCATTACTTTAAAGTATTTAGTGCTTATCAATAGATTCAGTGGGAAGGATGGGAGTGCAATAAATGGAGATTTGTGGCGGATTTAGCAGTTTGAATGTTTCAAAGTGATGACAAGCAGTCGGCCGGATCTAAGATTAAATAATCGTATAAATTCAGTTGCAGGTTTTTGGAGGGGGTTTTCTTTTCGTCTTTTAAATGTTTCGTATTTACCTTAAGGCTTTCGAAGATCTAGTTAAGGAGGATGTTGTATGGATTACATTAAAGAGGTATCAGAGGGGAAATAGAGCACAGAGTGTGAATGTATGCATATAGACAAAAAAGTATACGCACTTACATAAATACATACATGTGTGTGTGTATATTTAGTTATATAAGCATATTGTATATATATATATATATATATATATATATATATATACATGTATATGTGTTTGTGTGTGTGTATACAGGGATAGACAGACAAATAGATAAATATATAGATGATGGATGGACAGCCAAACAAACAGGCAGGCAGGCAAGCAGTGAGACAGACACACACACACACACACACACACACACACACACAGATACATAGTTAGATAGATAGATAGATAGATAGATAGATAGATAGATTGAAAAATGTATTGAGGATAGCGTTGATGTATGCATGTATGTACATTACATAAGTGTGTGGAAGAGTGTACGCATATATATATATATATATATATATATATATATATATATATATATATATATATATATATATATACAATGTTTCAAGCAAACTGCAATACTCTCCATATGTATATATACACACAGAACTCGCCCTTTTATTTTGATGTATGAGACTAACTGCCCTTATTAGAATACCTTGTCTCTCTGTGTACTATAAAGCAACAAGCTATGTGTATACTTCTAATCAAAAACATACGTTCTGGCAAATTAAGTGCAAAGAGAGCCGACTGGGGAAAGTTTTATTCGTTTAGTGCTGTTTCCCTTTGAACGACTAGCTTATCGAAGTTTTTTTATGAAACAATTTCAGCAGATTTTTCTCCCTATCTTATGATTCTGTACCATTCCGTTTAATCTACACTAGTTCAAACCCATTGGTACGCTCCCGGATAAAAATATTTCTAAATCATGCACGTACTTTTATAAATTATGCAAATGATTTTAAGATACACTTTCTTGGTGAACATTAGTAACAGAATATAAAATAGGAAAATCAGATTATACATTATAAATATATATATATATATATATATATATATATATATATATATATATATATATATATATGGCTTCAGATATAAAGGAAAGCTGAAGAGTAATCTTTCAGCTGTGACGATAACTCACAACACCTTTGAGCGAAGAGCCTTACAGCAAACAAAATGGAGGTCGTTGTGTCAAAATAGTATAAGAAACGTGGCTGCAACCAGCATTAACAGACTTCGTGGTGCAAAGCAAAGGAGAAAAGCGGCTGCAAATATACCAGCTGCACCGATCTGTAATCCTCATACTTGCAGCATCTGTGGACTTCTTTGAAAATCGTAGGCGGGAATAAAATGTCACATTCGACATAAGAATTTTGACTGACAAAGAAAGAGTAGGTTATCAGATCTTCATACGTCGAAAAAAACGGGATTGTCTATATATATCGCCTACAGTCCACGTGCAGTTTTGTATGTATATATATATATGTATGATATGTATATATATATATATATATATATATATATATATATATATATATATATATATATATATATGTTGTTGTACTTGGGGATGGTCATATTGCCAGTTTAGCCAATAAAAACACACACACTGTATATTTGGTGTTAATTTGCTTCAGCTTTATATTACATTAATCTTAATCTTATTTCGGCCAGAGTTCTTTCGTCACACTTCTGTGACCTCATCAGTGGTCCTTTGTTTCCTTCTTTCTTATGTGTGTCTGAACTTGCTAACTATCAGCCATTTTGTATTTTGTATTCCTATTGTATGTGTCTACGCATGCGTGTCCTTCAATGTGTCTGTGTCTTTTGTAAGTGCATGTGTGTATGGGGAGTGTCTGTATCACCTATATTCTCTGTTAATACGTGTTCGTTTGTATTTGTTTTCATTTATTTATTTGTTCATGTGTGTGTGTGTGTGTTTTTTTTTTGGGGGGGGGTTGTGTTTAATTAAATTTTGTTAACGTACGTAGTATTTAATTCCATTTGTTTATCTATGTATTGTATTATACTTTGTTCATATTATTATTGGTTTATGGGTAACATGTTGTCACATGCTGTGGTTTGTGGTTTGTTAGTGGTGTGTGTTAGTGTTCCATTCTAGTTTCCTATTCAGGCTAGATTTCTCTTCTATTATGTGTGTAGCTTCAGTAATTTGTCTAAGTGCTGCATCACTGCTATGTGTAGATAAGATTTTAATTTCTATGTTGTTGATTGAGCCTCTATGTTCTTGCTCAGCGTGCTGGTACAGAACTGATGAGTTCTTCCCTTCCTTAAGTTCCCTCCAATGTACCTTTGCCCGCTTCCCTATGCTCCTTGCTGTTTCGCCTACATATGTCATTGTCTTATTTCTGCATCGTCCCTCTGTACATCTTATACTATAGACCACATTTCTGGTTTTGCAGTTCGTTTGTGGGCTAAATCTACATACGATACAGTTCCTATCAGTGCAGGGGGTTCTACTGAAAGGGTATGTTCTACTGATAAGGGATTTAATAGGGTTGCCTGGCCTTTCAACAACCTTAATTCTGACTTTAAGTTTGTCTAGGGCCCTTCTAAAGCGGTACGCCAGTTCGCCTCTAGGGGTGGTGTCGACGAACATGACGCTCTGGTACTTGTGGCTATCGTACCATGAGCTTGCCTTCCCTATTTTCTTCTTAGTCCTTTCTATGGTGTTCCATGATTTGCTCCTATAGAGTGGGCAAATCCCATTCCTATCGTTGCGTTTGATTGTTTCAAACTTCTTCATAGCTCCTTTGTAAACCCTGATCCTTTCTTTATGGCTGTAACCTGAGAACTGCATGCGGTGGACGAAATGTTGTATATGTCTCTTTAATTCTGTAGGGTTGCACATGCAGGAGACATTTCGCATTACTCTGACGAGGTCTGCCATCAATATGTTGAATTTGGCATTGTCCGCAATAGCCGAGTTCCGGTGGATCAGGTATTTGGAGGCCATAGGTTTTGTATAGTGTGAATGGAGGATTCTGGTTTTATTGTTCTTAGTTTCTAGCCAGAGTTCAGTATCTAATACAGGTAATCTATGGTTAAGGTGTTTAGTAGGGTAGTCTATCGTAACTTTAATACTCTGGTGGATGGAGTTAGCTATTTGCTGGATGCTCTCCATAGTCTTAGTTTCTATTTCTATTTCAGGGGTACTCTCTTGTGGGGGTGTCTTTACCACTAAGTTGATATCATCGACATATCGAGAGTACACATTCACGAGTATGGAGTTCTGTGTCAGGCGTTCCTTAAGCCTTCTGTCCCACCATACCACGAAGAGATTGGCCACATCACCGGCGATACTAACACCGATGGCTGCCCCCTCGTCCTGGGCGTATAATTTGTTGTTAAATTTAAAGGTGTGGCCTTTTAGGGTGACCTTTATACTAGCTCCTAGTGCATGTGCGATGATCATTTTCTTTACCTGGTGGATATTAGTGGGGGTCCGTATGGCTCTGGTCCATCCACTCCATCTCTCTATAGGGGTCTTCCTAGCCATAGAGGTAATTGTGGGTGGTCTACCTCTTAGACGTCTACTAGGGCAGAAATCTCTAAGGTCGTATCTATCTAGATATACATCGTCATATGTCAATCTAAGTAGGAGGCCCAGTTCTTCTGTGTTGACTTTTTGGAACTCTACTTCGCTCTCGTTGATCATCTCCACGCACTTTTCCACTGCAAAATCCACGTCGATAGATGGGTATAGTGATACCACATCCATGCTACCCACTATACACCCTGTCAGGTTGCAAGTGTTGTTGCAGTCGTTGATCCTGCTGAGGAGATCTTCCGTGCTGTCACAGACATCAGGTGACATCAGGTGACATCTAAAGAGAGAGAGAGAGAGAGAGGGAGAAAGAGAGAGAGAGAAAGAGAGAGAGAGAAAGAGAGAGAGAGAAAGAGAGAGAGAGAAAGAGAGAGAGAGAAAGAGAGAGAGAAAGAGAGAGAGAGAAAGAGAGAGATAGGGAGAGAATCAGGTGAATATGGTACTTAAGTTTAGGCACCAGAATTTAGTATGGTGTTATCCATACAGTTTCAAAATAAGGTGATTAAAATCAACTTAAGCAACGTGGATATCCAGAGGTAATGCAGTACGATCGTTTCATGCGACTCCATTTAATTGAACAATGTAAACATTACATCAAATATAAAATGTAGAGCAATCTTCAGCTGCACAAAGACATAGAAATTTAGAAATTTAATGAAATTAAATTTGAACAGAAGGACATATTTTTATAATTAAATCTAAACTCTCCAAGTAGAAAGGAGGAATGTAAAAAAACATTTTGACTTAGCCAGACCAATAGAGATCATTGCAGACCAATAAGGATCATTGCAGACCTATAGAGATCATTGCAGACCAATAGAGAGTTTAGATTTAATTATAAAAATATGTCCTTCTGTTCAAATTTAATTTCATTAAATTTCCAAATTTCTATGTCTTTGCGCAGCTGAAGATTGCTCTACATTTTATATTTGATGTAATGTTTACATTGTTTAATTAAATGGAGTCGCATGAAACGATCGTACTGCATTACCTCTGGATATCCTTGTTGCTTATTTTGATATATATATATATATATATATATATATATACATATATATGCAAACACATGCATGCATATATATTTATATGTATATATATATATATATATATATATATATATATATATATATATATATATATATATATATATATATATATATATATATATATATATATATATATATATATATGTATATATATATATATGTATGTATATATATATATATGTATGTATATATGTATATATATATATATATATATATATATATATATATTTCGTATGTGTATTTCGTGTGCAAGATTCTTGATGTGGATACGTGTGTTGAAAGAAATACAATTAAACCTTGGGAGAGGCATTATACCGGTAATAAACACACGCACTGGTTCAGTCCTTTATTAATTTAATTTATATAGTTTTTTGTTAAATTATTTCATTGCACTCTTGCAATCTCTTCAGTAACTTGTCTCTCCACTTCCATTTATTTTGAATATATGATCTGGCGTTGTTTTGGCGTTGTTTCGAAACTGTTTGGTATGAGCATGTGAGTGTGTGCAAGCTCGTATGTGTGCACGCTCATATGTGTGCACGCACTTATGTGTTCGTGCTTATATGTAAGTATGTGCGTCCATATGTGTGTTTGTAACAATTTCGTTTATATCAGATCAGATAGAGACATACGAACTTGCACACACTCACATGCTCATACCAAACAGTTTCGAAACAACGCCAAAACAACGCCAGATCATATATTCAAAATAAATGGAAGTGGAGAGACAAGTTACTGAAGAGATTGCAAGAGTGCAATGAAATAATTTAACAAAAAACTATATAAATTAAATTAATAAAGGACTGAACCAGTGCGTGTGTTTATTACCGGTATAATGCCTCTCCCAAGGTTTAATTGTATATATATATATATATATATATATATATATGTATGTATGTATATATATATATATATATATATATATATATACGCATACACACAGACATAAATTGCATGCCAATGCTCAAGAGGTAAAAGAATATGGAGAAAGAAAGAACGAAAGAAAGAAAGAAAGAATGAATGAAAGAAAGAAAGAAAGAAAGAAAGAAAGAAAGAAAGAAAGAATGAAAGAAAAATCGAAAGAAAGAAAGAAAGAAAGGAAGAAAGATAGAAAGAAGAAAGAAAGAAAGAAAGAAGACTGCAGGTTGAAAGAGGACAAAGTTTGAAAAAGTCCGAAAGAGGAGGAGGAGGAGGAGGAGGAGGAGGAAGAGGAGGAAATAAAATGACATAAGTTTGCTTTTTTTCGTTTATTGTCGTATGAAGTTAAAAGATAAGAGAAATGTAGGGAGAACAGGGGGAAGACACAAAGTGGTGGTGGTGGGGGGAAGGCACAGAGGATAATTCGATGCACAATAAAATATACTACTACTACTACGACGACGACGACGGTGATGACGACTATTACAACTACTACTGCTAACAACGATAATAATGTTATCAACAACAACAACAACAATTATAATAATAATAATAATAATAATAATAATAATAATAATAATAATAACAACAATAATAACAATAATAATAATAATAATAATAAAAATAATAATAATAATAATAATAATAATAAAAGAGAGACGATGTCTTTAATTCTTTGTATAATAAAAATAATGATAAATTTGATAGTGATGGTGGTAGTGGTGAACCGGTGTAGAGAAGGTCTGTGGTGATGATAATGATGTTGATGATGATGATGATATGAATATACGTAAGATAAAAATAAAAGAAATAAACGAAAGTGATTTAAAATTATACAAAAAAAATGACGTATTAAGGAAATACGCGAAAAAAAAAACCCATTACACAAGCGATAAGTAAATAAATATTTAAATAAATAAACACAAGCTTGAAAGTGTGACAACAATAACAAACACGACAATGATAGCAACAACAACAACAGTAATAACATCGACATCGTTGTTGTATGATGTGGACAATACGAGAAGAATAGCTCTTATGTATATGTGTATGTACTTAAGAAAATTCATATGCGAAACATACATACAGAGACGCACATACGTACATATAAATATGAATATTTATGCATATCAATTATGGAAAAGTATATCTATACATATAATGTTTACTTTGTATACGTATGCATACAACCGCGCGCGCGCATACACACACACACACACACACACACAAACATATATCTTCGTATGCGTGTATTGTGTGTGTGTGAGGGGGGTACATGTATAAGTATATAGGCGCACTTAGAAAGAAAAGTACTTATTCAAGTCCATTTATCACACTTGGAGACGAACAAGGAAAACAATGAACAAGAGACACTTGAAGCGAAAGCTTTTGTTTTCAGACAAATACTTATCAAGCCAAAGCAACAAAGATGATGGCATTTCTAAAGTCGTCACTAGAATATTCGTCGCCATTCCCGGCCGGAGACTTGTCCCCT
>NC_142938.1:19367221-19387221 GCF_046866305.1 Octopus bimaculoides | reverse complement strand
GTCAAAACGACCAAACCACAAGATTTTACTTAAACATTTAATTATTAATTGATAATTTTTTACCGTTGTGGTATTTTTACGCATGCTAAACCAGATATTACTATAAACAATAATATCCTCATATATACATATTACTCTTTTACACTTTTACTTGTTTCAGACATTTGACTGCGGCCATGCTGGAGCACCACCTTTAGTCGAGCAAATCGACCCCAGGACTTATTCTTTGGATGCCTAGTACTTATTCTATCGGTCTCTTTTGCCGAACCGCTAAGTTACGGGGACGTAAACACACCAGCATCGGTTGTCATACGATGTTGGGGGGGGGGACAAACACAGACACACAAACATACACACACACACATATATATATATACATATATATACGACGGGCTTCTTTCAGTTTCCGTCTACCAAATCCACTCACAAGGCTTTGGTCGGCCCGAGGCTATAGTAGAAGACACTTGCCCAAGGTGCCACGCAGTGGGACTGAACCCGGAACCATGTGGTTGGTAAGCAAGTTACTTACCACACAGCCACTCCTACATATATATATATATATATATCAACTAGAAAATTGAGGATAATATGCTGAAGCCAACGACTTGCAGACAGTGTATCCCGTTGAATTCATTAACTTAATTCGTAACTAAAGTGACAAAAAATCACACAAAGTACAGGTGTTTAAGACAAACCATGTTATATTGACAACCGGGTTTACAAATAAAAGTACATAGCAGTATATTGGATAGATACTATCCCTTAGTGGGTTGAATATACATATAGATAGATAGATAGATAGATAGATAGATAGATAGATAGATAAGTATTGTTCATGTTCAATACCACGGCATGGTGATTTGACAAAGTATTTTTTACCTACAGCCAATTATTGACAAAAACACATTGGTAAAACCGGACAAATAAAAATCCTAAAACCCCGTGCCAATGACGAAAATAATCAAAAACTGAGGAAGCCAGACATACCCGTATCACCGTGATTTCGAAGTTTGATAAAAACTCTTAGTTCAGGGTTAGAGAGATGCGTGCTGATGAAGCTAAGACATATTAATGTCAATGTAGAAACTAGTCCACAGAAATTCACATGTACGTAAGTCGATTGTCTTAACCTATTTTGCCTTCGTTTGATTTCTGTAGTAATCACCAGTGTATTTTGGGCGATTTAATAACGGGTTTTGACTGTTATTTCAAGCAGGTAAACATACTTAGTATGTCCTTTGATTTATTATATATATATATATATAAGAAGAGGAGTTACATAATCCTTTCGGTTAGTCTACAGCTGTTTCTACTTTAAAAGCATGTCACTCATGCAACAGAGCCATTTACATGGTGTGTGTGTTTAAATACACTGTGTTGATAACATCCAGAACCATTAATAAACTATAATACACTTCGAGTGTGAAAGACAACGCCCAGAGACTAACTGCATATCTATCTCTCTCTCTCTCTATATATATATATATATATATATATATATATACAGGGTGTCCACAAAGTCTGGGTACATGGGAATTATGATTTCTTATATTTACTTGTTTATGTTATGATTTTATTCACTCCATGTACCCAGACTTTGTGGACACCTTGTATATATATATATATATATATATATATATATATATATATATATATATATATATATATATATATTATTATTATTATTATTATTATTATTATTATTATTATTATTATTATTATTATTATTATTATTATTATTATTATTATTATTATGTGTATTTATTTTCTTTTAATTAATAAATAACTCGGACAAAATAAATTGGTTAATAGATACCAGGGTAACAAAGATCACAAAATGACTGTGGTGTGACTCCTGTATATGAGGTAGAAACTCCTTGTTATTTTGGGTTCTTGAGTATATATATATATATATATATATATATATATATATATATATATATATATATATATATATATATATATATATATATTTATATATATATATATATATATATATATATATATATATATATATATATATATATATATATATATATATATATGGTCCAAATTTACAGAAAACAAAGGACGAAAGACTAATACAACAAGCAGCTGTATTAGTTTAAAGCTTTGGAAAAATAGAAAAGTCTTTGACCTTTCGGCCCTACGTTCTTCGACAGAATATATTAAGAAGAATATATATACAAAGTTCTTTTTCAATCTAAAATATACTCTCCGTCATTTTCTATAATGCTCTTCCATCTAACTGGTTGTCTTGCAAGGCCCTTCTCGCAAAATTCACTTATCCGTGACAAAAATTAATCCTCCAGTTCTGATCTCCTCCATAGAATTAATATTTTTTCGTCCAAATGATTTTGAAGCCTGCGGAATAAATGGTAATCAGATGGGGCAATGTCCGGCGAATGTAGTGGGTGGAGCATCGTTTCCCATTCAAACTGTTCCAACATTTGGAATGTCATCCTCGCTGTATGTGGCCATGCATTATCCTGATGGAAGAACACCTTTCGTCTTGAAACCAAAAATGGTTGTTTTTCTTCTAGCGCTGACTTAAACCGCCCAAGCTTGACATTTTTATAGAGAACCCATTTCTCATCACCAATCCCTGTTCGGTCCAAAAAAGGTTCATTCCTGAAACATGACAGCAAAGAAGAGCACACATTCACTCCCTGCGCGAGATTAGTCTTGGAAAATTTGTGAGGAAACCATTGACCCAATTTGCTGACTTTTTTGATGGCATGCAGGTGTTGATGAATAATTGAATGAGCAAATCCAAGCGTCTCTGCTACTTCCTCAACAGTTACCATGAGATTTTGTCCTACCAGGGTTTGCAGGACATCCTCGTTGAGCTCTACAGATCGTCCAGGACGAGGCTTGTCTTCTAGGCCGTAGTTTCCGACTCGGAATTTCTGAAACTACCATTGACGCTGGCTTATGCTTATTGTCCAATACCTATATACTGCATTAATATTCCTCGCACTTTCCGTTGCATAGTTGCTTTTATTGAACTCATAAAGCAAAATATGCCAGACATGCTCCTTTACCAGTTCCATTATAGCTTTGAAAAAGTAACTGTTGAGATCGAACTGCACTCTTCAAAACTTGCACTAAGAAAAATATAAGGTAAAATTATTACCTGCTTTTATAGTAAACTGATGCAAGTAGTTTATCCCGCCCCCTCATTGAAAAAACCTCATTGTTTATGGGATGACCCAATATATATATATATATAAACGACGGGCTTCTTCCAGTTTCCGTCTACCAAATACACTCAAAAAGGCTTTGGTCGGCCCGAGGCTATAGTAGAAGACACTTGCCCAGGGTGCCACGCAGTGGGACTGAATCCGAGACCATGTGGTTGGTAAGCAAGCTACTTACTACACAGCCACTCCTGCGCTTATAGCCACTTATATATGTATATATATACATACATACATATATATATATATATATATATATATATATATATATATATATATATATATATATATATATATATATATATATATATATATATATATATGCACCGGAGCGAAGACATGTTACGATTCAGGTAGAGAAATTTGAAAAGAAAATACGAAACCGGTTATTTCTCCAAATACAATGTTTCTAACATTTTTCTAACATAACGATTTAAATATATACTTTGACCATATAACACAAGCCTTCTGTAGTTTTTTCACTCTTGTTTATCTATTATATATATGTATATATACATACACAGATTGATATTGATATTGATGTGTGTACATATGTATATATATATATATATATATATATATATATAATAAAAGAAATGCACAGAATTTACATAGTTTTAATATATTTTAAATATTTTTTATAAGTGAAGAACTATTGTTTGTCGAGCGGTTTCGCTTTCGCTAATCATGACATTGAAATTATTCTAATTTCGTATTTTCTTGAGAAGAATTTATATGAACTAAAATATTTTCAAGAAAATACGAAATTACAATAACTTCAATGTCACAATTAACGAAAGCGAAACCGGTCGACAAACACATTACTCTTTCACTTATAAAATACATAAAAGGAAAATATATTAAAACTATGTAAAATGTGTGCATTTTCCTTTTATTTTATATATACATTTTTTGCATTACGTGGGGATAATCGAAATTCTCCTACTTCCTTTCTGTAACTATATATATATATATATATATATATATATTGAAATGTATGCGTGAATATATGCACATATATGTGTACATTTGCATTAGAATATACGTATATGTATATATGTGTTTCAGTACGCAAATCTGCGTGCGCGCTTTCCTCCCCTCACGCGCGCATGTGTGTGTGTATGTGTGTGTGAGTGTGGTGAATGTGTGTTTGAAAGAAATATACAAATATCTGGGAATTTATAAATGTATTTATATATCTAAGATGAGAAAAGACTTGATGCTCTGACTCAAAACAGGATGTTCGATAAGTGCAACATTGTATGTATTATAACGGAAACTTTCACATTAAAATCATCTGGTAATCACAAAGTGCACCTGGGAACCGAAGACTAACCTCATAGAAACATAGCACTAAAATGTGGAAAGGCCACTTGAGAAGATGAAATTCGGCCCGAAATATTAAAAGCCTTAGATAAAGAAGGTATTTTCTCGTGTATACCAGGTGACTGGGACCACTGCAACGATACCAAAGCAATGGCGATCGGGAGTGATAAACCCCATTTTTCAAATGTGAGACAAGAGGAAGTACTCTAATTATAGAATAACCTCTTTGTAAAGTCTTTGGTAGATGTCTGGAAAGGATATGTAGGGAAGTCGTGGAACTCAAGCTAGCTGAAGTACAGTGCGACTTCCGACCTACACACAGCACAACCGACCACATATTCACTTTAAGCCAGGTTTTCGAGAAACCGCACGAATATTGCTTTGTAGACGTCGAAATGACATATGACTACGTGCTGTATGACATGCAATGGAAGATTTAGCAGGAGTTTGAGATTAACTGGTAACTTCTGGTTGCCTTGAAGTCTCTATGTGGCTGCCCAGATATTTGTGTTCGTGTAAATAGTGTGAAATCGAAATCTTTCAATGTGGGTTTTGGACTCCGGCAGGAGTGCTTATTTTCGATCATAAGAATTGTTAGAGCGTTAGACGAACAATTTCCCTAATCCACCGTGTATCATAATTCTTTTCAATTTTGACACAGGGCCATCAATTTGAGAGGAGGGGCAAGTCGATTATATCGATCTCGATATTTGACTGGTTATTAACTCTAGTGGTCTCGAAAAGATGAAAGGTAAAGTTGACTGAGGCAGAATTTGACCTCAGTACGTAAAGCGCCGGAAGAAATGCCTCTAAGCATTTTGTTCGACGCGCTAAGGATTCTGTCAGCTCGCCTCATTTTCAGCCCTCTCCAAAATTCCAGGTTTTGTGTCCTATCTAAGGGAAATTATTTACAATATTCGTTACGCTTCTCCTCCATATTTCATCCTTCCCCTTCTCCTCCTTTTCCCCCTCCGACGATGATAACAAAGGAAGATTACCTTTGTCATTGTAAAAACCCTCACGTAGTACTATTTGTTTGGTACATATAAAAAAAAATAATAATAATTAGGCAACCATTGCTACCATACGCGTGGCAACTAAGATTTCTGTCCAGCAAAAAATTTCTGTTCGATATTTTACCAGCTCCCTCCATGAAATATAATCCCTAGGAAACCCTGTGATTTCGGAGTCATCATGGGTTAGTGGTTCATAATGACATTATTGAGCGAAAACACCTAAAGCTCCACGAGGCTCCGGCAGGGGATGGTGGCGAACCCTGCTGTACTCTTCCACCACAACTTTCTCTCACTCTTACTTCCTGTTTCTGTTGTGCCTGTAATTCAAAGGGTCAGCCTTGTCACACTGTCTCACGCTGAATATCTCCGAGAACTACGTTAAGGGTACACGTGTCTGTGGAGTGCTCAGCCACTTGCACGTTAATTTCACGAGCAGGCTGTTCCGTTGATTGGATCAACTGGAACCCTCGACGTCATAAGCGACGGAGTGCCAACAACATGAGCTGTGGTTTATTGCATCAGCTTCATCTGTTTCCTAGACTCAACCTTTCCTTAAAGTTAAAGTATCTGTTTCCATAAACCTTTCTCCGGTAGAAGTTGCACACTTCCTAACCTCAACCTTGTCTTAAGGTTCAAGTACACGCTTCTATATACCCTGTCCGGATCGAAGGTGCATAACATATGTCACACGTAAGGAGGATCTCACGAAAACCATTCCTTCGATGGAATAATCAAATTCTCGCTATTACTCGTAACACAAAAAATACATCCCGATCCTGGTCTTCATTTCTAATACAAACTCATCTGGCACAGACGCAGTTTTTCTCGATAAACCTCTTCTATTCTTTCTTCCGTTTCCTGAAACTTAATTGTATAGATGAGACCCTTAATCTATCAACGCTTATTAAAAAATTAAATGTTCTCATCCCTGTTTCCAGTCATCTTGTTTCCTTAAACATTACGTAAAATTTATAATTTAAATTGATGTGAATTTTTTTCCCTTCCATTCTTCTATATTCTATTTTCAAATTATAAGTGGTCTTCCTTGAAACTAGCTCTGTTCAATTTTCCCATCGACAGCCTGCATTGTGTTGTTGAAGTTGTTTACTTAAGTACGTATCCTAACTTCCAGATAATTGAAAGTGTTAATTGCTTATGTTACTGAGGTCATTATACTACAAACCCCTCGGAGGAGTCACTTCTTTCTCTTCCTTCTGAGGCCAAATTTAACCTTGTACAACAATATATTTGCCATCCAGAAATATATTCCGATTTAA
The DNA here is from genome assembly GCF_046866305.1 of Octopus bimaculoides. NCBI lineage: Eukaryota > Metazoa > Mollusca > Cephalopoda > Octopoda > Octopodidae > Octopus > Octopus bimaculoides. The sequence goes on along the minus strand of NC_142938.1, from coordinate 19,380,402 downwards.
AAAGATTTATACGTTCTGTATGGAGACGAACACCACTGTCTCATGCAATAGGCTTAAAAATTGTTAAGAAATATATATCTCTTAACATGAAACCAATGGTAGCCTGATTAAATCACTGAAAAAAAAGAATATATATATATATATATATATATATATATATATATATATATATATATATATGTATGTATATGTATGTGTCTATATATATGCATGTATGTGTATGTACTCATATATATATATATATATATATATATATATATATACATATGAGATGGGATGACCACTAAGTGGACATCCATTATGCTAGAAATAGACCATCTACGGTCAAACCACGAAAGAAAAGAATGTTCTCTAGGGAAATTCAGCACACACCAGAACATATATACTCATATATATATGAGTACACACATATATATATATATCAATTAATAGCATCAAATAACGTTTCAGAGAATCCTGTTTCTATCATGGAAAGCCCCTCTTACAGACATTTGGCTAACTGTCCCTGTAGTAATCCAATAGAGAGAAGCGCAATGCAGAGTATCTGTGCAGATGAAATCAAGGACATATGATTGATGAACATTATCTCATGAGCAGAATATACACCATAAAAGTCAGCGGGTGTGTGGCATCCATAGGATTACGGCCGTTTCGCATCTTTCTTCATGTATATAAACATACACAGCATACATCCATACATCCATACATACATGCATACAGGCGTATGTATGTACGTACTTGCATACATACATGCATTCATACGTACGTACGTCGTATATACATACATACATACATACATACATACATACGAGGGGTACCCTAAACAAAACCAGAATTTTGCAATATTATTTTGTTCACTTAAATTTACATGTTTACACTTTTACCACCTTCAAGGTATTCTCCAGTTGAAGCAATGCTTTGATCCAGGCGCGTTTTTCACCATTGGTCGTTTATTCCTTTACCCCTTCTACATCTGCAAATTTCGTAGCACCAGCTTTTGTCACCAGTGATGACCTTCAATAAAAGGTCCGGATCAACTTCCAATTGTTCTTTTAGTTCACAACATGCATTCAGTTGTGGCTGCTTTTTATCTTCCATGAGCAAGCAAGGCATGAATTTTGCTGCAACTCTTTCCATTCGTAAATCCTTGCTCAAAATTCGTTCGCAGGAGTTCCAGGACGCATCAGTCACATCAACAAGTTCGTTAACTGTTCGGTGACGGTCCTCCAAGATCAGATCATGAATTTTTATTATGTTTTCATTCGTTCAGAAGGTCAAAGGTCGTCCTCAACGAGGTTGGTCTTTAAGCAACAAGTGAACATTCCCAAAGCGTGGAAACCACTCGTTAACTTGTGTTTTGCTCATGGCAGCATCCTTGTAAGCTGTTTGAAGCATGACAACTCTTTCGGTTGCCGTTTTCCTCAGCAGAAAGCAGAATTTCATAGAAACATGTTGTTCCTTCGTATCAGCCTTCGCAAAAAATCGACGAACAAGGGAGAAGTACTGCCAAACAAACACTCACTGCGTAGCAGTGCGACTCAAGCAGACTGATGCCTGAGGGTCGCATCAAGTGGCTCCTAGCGGCAGAATCCTGAGACACAACGGGTTTGTCCCAAACTGAACGTTTCCGGTTATTTCAGGTATCCTCTTGCACACACATACACACACACACACACACATACACACACACACACATACACACACACACACATACACATACACACAGACACAAACACATGTACATACCTGCATACATATATGTGTGTGTATATGTGTGTATGCACACATGAAGCAGGGTACGAAACGGTTGTAACCCTAAAGATGTCACACACCTCTTGATATCGTCTCCCCCAGGACTCATTCTTTGTAAGCCTAGTACTTATTCTATCGGCCTCTTTTGCCGAACTGCTAAGTTTACGGGGACGTAAACGCACCAACATCGATTGTCAAGCGATGGTGGGGGACAAACACAGACACACCAACTTATATTTATATATATATATATATATATATATATATATATATATATATATATATATATATATGTCTTTCAGTTTCCGTCTACTAAATCCACTCACAAAGCTACAGTGGGATGCACTTGGCAAAGGTGCCAAGCAGCGGAACTGAACCTGGAACCATGTGGTTGGAAAGCAAGCTCACACAGCCACTACTGACATACGCATTTTATCCAAGCACCCGAAGGATCCAGCACTCAGACAAGTACAGGAGTACATCCTCAGAAATGAAACGTCCCAGATATTAAATAGGAGATACACATAGAACGTTGTGATACCCCAATATATATATACAAGAAGATTTATTAGTAGGCTGTTACGTAGGCTAATATATATATATATATATATATATATATATATATAAATGTAGGTAGGTAAGTAGGTAGGTATGTACATGGTTGTGTAGGCAAACAGATACATAAGTAGATAGATAGGTACATAGGCAATACGGACAGAGAAGCACAAATAGGCACACACACAGAGGCATATACAAAAGGCGACGGAAACACATGACCATGTACATACACGCACATTCCACACACACACACACATATATATATATATATGCATTGACGCACAAACACGCATAGATATACACATATGTATGTGTATACACATGACACTGATGCGCACACATGCGCACAATCGAACGAACAAACAAACAAACAAACAAAAAGAACGCAGCTCCGATAATGGACAGACTCCACAACTATTGAAGAGGTTGCAAGAAGCAACGAAAAGTTTAGGAAGGAAAAGTAATAAACGAGTGGAAATTGAACCGGTGAGTGTGTTAATTAATACGGCATTAAAACAGAATGACTCTCATCAGACACAATAATAAATAAATATATATATATATATATATATATATATATATATATATATATATATATATATATACATATATATAGAAGGTTTAGATTTAGATTCAAGATTGAAAATGGTACTTATGCGTAGGCACCAGAAATCCGTGTTGCTTATTTTGATTTTTATATATATATATATATATACACAATAGAGTTATTAATATTTCTAAGTCTCTCTAAAGGAGACTACGGCAGCGGTACTGGAAATTAATAGTTATCGCCAAGCCAACATGGCAGTCCCAAAATTAGGACGAAAGCTGCCGTGAATTAGCTCCAAGAAGCCATCGCCTCTAGCTAGCTATGTGACACACGAAACCTGTGTCCTTTATAACCCTCGAACAGGGGAGGTCAGCAGCTCCCCCTTGCTGGTTTGGCATCTGCAGACTAGTTTCAGGGTGTTGCCCCTTGTCAATGCAGAGCAGCCAAGCTCCAGCCAGGCGGCGCTACTGACTGTCTGTTCGAAGGCTATTATTTATCTAATTTCAGTGGAATCTATCCACTGGTTTTCAGAAATAGAGTTATTAATATTTCTAAGCCTCTCTAAAGGAGACTACGGCAGCGGTACTGGAAATTAATAGTTATCGCCAAGCCAACATGGCAGTCCCAAAATTAGGACGAAAGCTGCCGTGAATTAGCTTCAAGAAGCCATCGCCTCTAGCTAGCTATGTGACACACGAAACCTGTGTCCTTTATAACCCTCGAACAGGGGAGGTCAGCAGCTCCCCCTTGCTGGTTTGCCATCTGTAGACTAGTTTCAGGGTGTTGCCCCCCTATATATATATATATAAATAATACATTTCTAAATCTCTCAGAGAGGTTTATGCAGTAGTGATACCATAAAGTAGTTGTATGCTGTCAACTTAATGTGACATTCCCATGAAGGGAATAATACTACTGCTATTTAGCCCTAGGAAGCAGCACTGCTTCCTGTCAGCCTTGACACATTTCCTGTGTCCTTACGTTTACAAGGGGGAGATAAGCACCTCCAACCAGCCAAGCCTGCATCCAGAGACTAGTTCCTGAGTCTTTGCTCGTCTTCAGTCTGGAAGACCCAGAAACTAGTCTCTGGATGCATGCTTAGCTGGGTGGAGGTGCTTATCTACCCCTTGTAAACACAAGGACACATCAAATGTGTCAAGGCTGACAGTGAGTGGTGCTGCTTCCTAGGGCTAAATAGCAGTAGTATTATTCCCTTCATGGCACTGTCACATTAAGTTGACAGCATAATACAACTAATTTATATATATATATATATATATATATATATATATATATATATATATATATATATATATATATATATATATATATATGTATATATATATATGTATGTGTGTGTATGTATGTATGTATGTACGTATGTATACATACATATGTATGTATATTTGTACGTAAGTATGAATGTATATGCGTATAATTTTATACACCCATGTGTTTCCTGTACATTATTAAATGTACATTATTAAATAGTCGACATATTTACGCCAATACATCAATTACGTACGCACATACACATACACACATACGCAGATACTCCTCTTACACCCACCCCCACCCCACACTCTTCATCGCACTCCCCCAACACTCCACTCCCCCACCACACGTGTGTATCTGTATGCTTGAAACACATGATACAAAGACAATAAACTTCCTATTAGAAATATTTTAAGAATGATGGGAACGACTCAATTACCCACATCTTTCCTTACCTCTTTATAGAAACATGAAAATTTGAAGTTTATTGTTTGAAGTGGCGTTGGATGGATATAGCTGTAAGTATGTACGTATGTATGTATGTATGTATGAATGTATGTATGTATACGCGTGTGTGTACGTGTGTGTGAATGTATGTATGCATGCATGTATGTATGCATCGTTGTATGTGTATATGAATGTATGTATGCATGTGTCTGTATGTGTGTATATATGTGAGCGCATGAGTTTGTGTGTGTGTGTGTATGTGTGAGTGTGTGTGTGTGTGTGTGTGTGTGAGTGTATGTGCATGTGAGTTTGTAATCTTATATTCCTATATTAACAGATGACCTCGAAAAATTTAGTTCCATGCGCAAACATCTAAATAAACACACACACACACACTCACACACACATATATACATACATACATGTATATATATATATATATATATATATATATATATATATATATATATATATATATATATATATATATATACATTATGCTGGAGTGAAGGAAGCATGTTCTTTGTCTATCTCCTTAACTTCTTGGAGATTTTAGATATAATTATACTAATGTGTCCATCTGTTTTAATTTAATTATATTCTATGTCTTTATGCAGCTGAGGATTGCTCTGCATTTAAATTGATGTAATGATTGCATAGTTCAATTAAATGGAGTTGCATGAAACGATCGTACTGCATTACCTCTGGATGACCTTGTTGCTTATTTTGATAACAACAGGAAGAAAGCTTCTTCACCAATGGGATCCAATTACTGCAAGACCGATGAAAGAAGTGTATGGACCGCAAAGGGGAATATATTAAAAAGTAGACCTCATTTGGTTACATTCCATGAGAGTATCTTGGTCAACCTGTGAACTTTTCAGCCGACCCTCGTGTATGTGTGTATGTATGTATGTATGTATGCATTGGAGGCGCAATGGCCCAGTGGTTAGAGCAGTGGACTCGCGGTCATAGGATCACAGTTTCGATTCCCAGACTGGGCGTTGTGAGTGTTTATTGAGCGAAAACACCTAAAGCTCCACGAGGCTCCGGCAGAGGATGGTGGCGAACCCTGATGTACTCTTTCACCACAACTTTCTCTCACTCTTACTTCCTGTTTCTGTTGTGCTTGTAATTCAAAGGGTCAGCCTTGTCACACTGTGTCACGCTGAATATCACCGAGAACTACGTTAAGGGTACACGTGTGTGTGGAGTGCTCAGCCACTTGCACGTTAATTTCACGAGCAGACTGTTCCAGTTGGTCGAATCAACTGGAACCCTCGACGTCGGAAGCCACGGCGTGCCAACTGTGTATGTATGCATGTATGTATGTATGTATGTATATGTATACACACACATTTCCCGTTGTTCTGCAATTACTTCAACACTTGGCGTGTGGTAGACCTTGCACCTGTTCAGGTAACATCGAGTTGATGGAGAAAAAGATCTAATGTACTGCATTATAAACAAATCGTTTGTGTCGGTCATTCAAACAAAACTTAATTCTCATACATCATCTTTAAAGAGAATTCCATCATATACCTACCGTCATCGGTTTTTGTCATCACAAAATTCCCCCCGACAGCACGACCACCTCGGCGATGCCGGGTACCACTGATGTTACCCGACAACATCATGTTCATTTCAGTCACACTGCAGCATCCTTTCTTCCACTACCAGCCTCGGCCCTGCTACCCATAAACTCAACCAACGATTGGTTTGTTATCTTAAATTTGAATGTATAATTTCGCTCTCTTCGTTGTTTTCTCTCGTATACGTCTGCCTTGACCAAATTGAAGAATTTTCTGGTTCTCTCTGAAATTTAGATATCACTTCTCTGTTATTTCACCTTAGTTTGGTTCCTGCCATCTAGGATATCGTGAATCTAGTTGCAAACCAACGGTATCCTACATATATTAGAATTATTAGGGTAGGCTGTCACTCCGTCGCTTACAACGTCGAGGGTTCCAGTTGATCCAATCAACGGAACAGCCTGCTCGTGAAATCAACGTGCAAGTGGCTGAGCACTCCACAGACACGTGTACCCTTAACGTAGTTCTCGGGGATATCCAGCGTGACACAGTGTGACAAGGCTAACCCTTTGAATTACAGGCACAACAGAAACAGGAAGTAAGAGTGAGAGAAAGTTGTGGTGAAAGAGTACAGCAGGGTTCGCCACCATCCCCCTGCCGGAGCCTCGTGGAGCTTTAGGTGTTTTCGCTCAATAAACACTCTAAAACGCCTGGTCTGGGAATCGAAACCACGATCTTATGACCGCGAGTCCGCTGCCCTAACCACTGGGCCATTGCGCCTCCACATTAGAATTATTATACACTAGCTTAAATGCCGCAGTCCGTGCGGCCTTTTAAGCTAGCTCCTGCGGATGGTTAATTGGTCCAGAGGCCCCAAAATAAAGAGAGCTAAATAGCATGACTATAATACGCCTATATTGACTGTGGTGTTTGATCAGATGTTAAGGACGGATGAGAATTAATTCTGTAACGCAATCATTCTATTGTTCCAGTCCCAAGTTCCGGACATAAAATTAACGAAGCGAATGTCATTTATCTCCCCCTTGATCTCTGACGTCATCTGACAAATGCCAACCAAGATGGCGTGATTCAGCCAAGCTTTACATGCAAGAAATAACAACTCGAATGATTTTAAATCAGGTCCCAATGATGGATGTTCAAGAACCAAATGAAGGGCAGATTTTTAATCCCAGGAAAATCCTGATTCCAAAACGGTATATGTCTATGTAGAACAAATGTAGACTGAGATACAAGGGTCCTAGACGGACAGACAGAATTTCGCTTTTATTATTATAAATGGCCATCCTCTGGTGTCATACGCCTTGCGTTCTTATTTTAAAGACTTCTTTGACTTTCGGGCGTTGTCTTGCCGTACCTTCTGAAGGTACCGTTATCTTAACAAACCACACATTTCAGCCCACTATATATATATATATATATATATATATATATATATATATATATATATGTGTGTGTGTGTGTGTGTACCTATAATAATTGGGTGGCCGTTGACTCTTAAGAGTTCTTCCACCCTTTTACAGGTCTTGTTTTTAGTACACACCCTCCTCACCAAGTGGAATTGGTAGGGGAGCCGGTTTAGTCGCAGACGACCCGACCATGCGACATTTTGTACTGGGTTACATGGTACCAATAGCTTAAACGACTTGACATAACATACATACATACATACATACATACATACATACATACATACATACATACATATATATACATGTATATATATACATTATGCTGGAGTGAAGGCAGCATGTTCTTTGTCTATCTCCTTAACTTCTTGGAGATTTTAGGTATAATTATACTAATATGTCCATCTGTTTTAATTTAATTAAATTCTATGTCTTTGTGCAGCTGAGGATTGCTCTGCATTTAAATTAATGTAATGATTGCATTGTTCAATTAAATGGAGTTGCATGAAACGATCGAACTGCATTACCTCTAGATGGCCTTGTTGCTTATTTTGATAACAACAGGATGGAAGCTTCTTCACCAATGGGATTCAATTACTGCAAGACCGATGGAAGAAGTGTATGGACCGCAAAGGGGACTATGTTGAAAAGTAGACCTCATTTGGTTATATTCCATGAGAGTATCTTGGTCAACCTGCGAACTTTTCAGCCGACCCTCGTGTATGTGTGTATGTATGTATGTATGTATGGATGTATGTATGTATGTATGTATGTATTCAATTAAATGGAGTTTCATTCAACTAGCTAAAGTTCCAGTGAGCATAATGAAAGTCATAGCTGACCTGACTTCATCGTGAGCCGCCATCTGGAAGTTAAATACAAGGTGTGATTATATTATCACTGATAGAATATAGTATCGCAGAAGACCATGCATGGATATGTTAGAAAACTTCGAGGAGATAGTAATATTGATCATCAAAGTAGTTTATCATGGACCAATAGCCTGATTATTAACTCCCACTTTGAAGGGTATGCGTTTGCAATCTAGGAACAGGAAATATCAACTAAATATCTGATTAACAAAAGGGATAGAGACGCAAGAAAAGTAGTAAAATGTGACAACTGATGCAGACTTTGTGCAGTTAACACCGAAGACACAACCCACATCATAAGCAGCTGTCCGAAAATGACATCAGAGTATTATCTACCGATGAGACATGATGTTGTAGCTAGGTCACTGTATAATGAGATCCGTCGGAAGGTTAACCATGAGACCAAATAAATAAGAACCTACAGTATGGTAGAAGCCATAGCTACTCATAATGAAAAGGAGTAGTGGTGGAATGTCCCAGTGAAAACCCCAATAAAATGTAAACAATGATTTGGGATAGAGAAGAGAAACTGTGTACAATTTTGGAAATCAGCTGCTCAAGGCATGTTAACATAAAACGAAAAAGGAAATACTTACGCTAAAATTTTGAGGAATCTACAGCTACTTTATCCCGTAATTATTGGAGCACTGGGATATGTAACTGTGTAACTGTGAAGGCGCATGGTACAGTGGTTAGGGCGTCGAACTTACGACCGTGAGGTTGTGAGTTCGAATCCTGGACCAGGCTGTGTGTTGTGTTCTTGGGCAAGACACTTTATTTCATGTTGCTCTACCTCACTCAGCTGTAGAAATGAGTCGTGTCGTCACTGGTGCCAAGTTGTATCGGCCTTTGCCTTTCCCTTGGGTTATATCGGTGGTGTGGAGAGAGGAGGCCGGTATACATGGGCGACTGCTGGCCTTCCATAAACAACCTTGCCCGGACTTGTGCCTGGGAGGGTAACTTTCTAGGTGCAATCCCATGGTCATTCGTGACCGAAGGGAGTCTCCGGGGATATGTAACACACTGCTTAAATACCAATCTTAAGAAATTAGGCTTCTCAAAACCAGGAGGGAGAAAGCTGATTCTAAGACTACAGATCCAAGCCATCACTGGAACTGTAGCAATCTGCAAAACTTTCCAGAAGTTTATCATTTAAGTATATATGAGCATGTCTAGATATGCAAATATATGCATGAGAATACACACATGAAACAAAACATACAAATCTGCACATATACATACATACATACATACATACATATATACATACATACATACATACATACATACATACATACATACATACATACATACATACAGGCATGCATGCATAGAAAAATAGCCAGTTGATGTTGAAATTCCAATGACGGAATCTAGGTTGGAAATCGGTTATTTCTATATTGGCAAGAAATCTTGAAATAAAACCGAATGACATAGATACATACACACTCACACATACACACTCACACATACATATACACACATGCATACGCGCACTTGCATATGCGTGCACATCTGTGTGTGTAAGTGTGTGTGTGTGTGTGTGTGTGTGTGTGTGTGTGTGTGTGTAAGGTGTGGGGGGTGCATGCGAGGGAATGTGTAATCATAGACACAGATTTTTTTTTTTTTTTGTATTTATATGAGACAGAAGTAGTTCAGGAAATACAATTCCACTTATGATTACGCCTTTCCAAAGAGATGGAACAAGACTGCCTTATTCAATCTCAGGATCACATACATATACATAGTGTGTGTATCCTACTCACCACCACCAACGCCGACATTGAAAAAGAAAACATTGACACTTCGTACAGATGTTTCATCCTTATGAAACGTATTATTTTGTTTTGTTTAGATTTTTTATTATTTTCTTTTTTTAGTTTTCTTTTATGTCAATATTTTCTTTTATTGTATTTTTTTTTCTTTGATATTGTTTAATTATTATCTACTTTTGTATTTTCAAGAACACGCGTTGCGTTGCATCGTGCCTTTCTACTTAATCAGAAAGGAAATAGCAATAACTTTATGAATAATAAGAGACTTACACAGAGATACTTATAATATATGTATGTGTGTGTGTGCTTGTGTGTGTGTGTGTGTGTGTGTGTGTGTGTATGTGTGTGTGTATGTGTGTGTGTGTGTGTGTGTGTGCTTGTCTGAACATATATAGATAGACAGATGGACAGATAGATAGATTGATAGATAGATAGATAGATAGATAGATAGATAGATAGATAGATAGATAGAAAGATAGATAAATAGATAGAAAGAAAGATAGATAGATAGATAGATAGATAGATAGATAGATAGATAGATAGATAGATAGATAGATAGGCATATATTTGTATATATATATATATATATATATATATATATATATATATATATATATATATATATGTATATATAGACGTACACATACATATTTCTAAATGTATGAATGTGTGTGTCAGAGAGGGAGAGAGAGAGAGAGAGTGTGTGTGTCAGAGAGGGAGAGAGAGAGAGAGAGTGTGTGTGTGTGTGTGTGTGTGTGTGTAGGCATATGTACGTATGCATGCATGTATGCATGTATGTATAAGACAATTAAAATGAATAGAGAGGTTAGTACATCTGCACGGATATTAGTACGATCATACAGGATATCCAACATGGCGAACCCTATATTTACTCATCAGATGAATTAAATGGGATTGCTCACTCTAAGAAAAAAACCGATACAGTCAACCAGAACCCGGATTATAACTTAGTGCTCGTACGGTACTCACCTGGGTATATTATCCCTATCAATATATATATATATATATATATATATATATATATATATATGTATGTATGTATGTATATTGTGTGTGTGTATGTGTGTGTGTGTGTGTGTGTGTGTGTGTGTGTGTGTGTGTGTGTGTGTGTGTGTGTGCAGATATATATCTTTCATTTGTTTTATCTTTTACTTGTTTCAGTCATTAGACTGCGGCCAAGCTGGGGCACTGCCTTGCAGAATTTTAGTCGATTGAATCAACCCCAGTACTTTTTTTCTTTTGTTGTAGAATAAGTACCGGTACTTACTTTATCGGTCTCTCTTGCTGAACCGTTAGGTTACGGGAGCGTATGCACACCAGGTGTTGGTGTGGGAGAAATATAAAAAGACACAAACAGACTGACAGACAGACACACACACATAAACACATAAACAGTTTCCGTCTACTAAATCCATTCACAAGGCGTTGGTCGGCCCGAAGCTATAGAAAAAGACACTATTTGAAGGGATCTCGCAGTGGGACAGAACATGGGACGATGTGGTTGGGAATCAAGTTTCTTACCACACAGCTACGTCTCCGCCTATATGTACATGCATACATACATATATATATATATATATACATATATATATATATGTGTATGTGTGTGCATGTACATATATACATACATATATATATATATATATATATATATATATATATATATATATATATATATATATATATATATATATAATACATACAAAAATAAGAGGAATGACCAGCAAAAGTAGACTCCTATATGCTAGAAATAGATGCCGAATGTAAATTTTAACAGGTGAAACCATGGTACGTAGGTTAATCGTTTTTTTTTTTTTATTTAGTATTTTTTCATTTGTCTTGCCCTTTTACAGTCTGTTGTGTCGCTAAATTTTTACTGAGAACATATTTTTCGTGGTTAGATGATTCGGCATCTATTTCTAGCATATAGGAGTCCACTTTTGCTGGTCATTCCTCTTATTTTTGTATGTAATATAATTTTAATCTTCGGATTTTTTTTTAATATGCTAGACCACTGGTTTTAATTGATTAATATCAATTTCTACCCTTATTAATAAATTTTATATATGTGTGTGTATATAAATATATATATATATATATATATATATATATATATATATATATATATATATATATATATATATATATGTGCATGTGTATGTGTGTATATATATATATATATATATATATATATATATATATATGGTGGACTTCATTTAGGCATAGAGTAGATTCGAACTTGAATCGGCAATTTTCACATAATATTTCAACACCACTTTTCTCACAGAGAAACAATGGTTGACAGCAAGTTACATTTAACACATGGCTTTACCCAGCCGATTTATGTCTTTTCCACTTGACCCTCTTAACCTCTTCTAGGCCATGAAAAGTTAGAATTGAGATAACAGGTACCCCCAACGAAAGCTATTGTTTTCAACAATATGTCTCTCTTCCTAACTAGTTTTATATAGTTATAAATACATGAACTTCGTAAGCCAAAATCATTGATGCTTGACGTGGGTGACATGGTGGGAGTGGCGCAGATATGCGCCATCCCAGGTAGGATGATACACAACAACCTTCTCCTCATACGCTACACTATAGAGCCGGTGGGTGAAATTTCTGGCAATGGGGGGCGCTGGTGAATTTAGACCAGTCTAAGGCATTCGATAGGATTGACCATCGGTGTCTGGCGGTGGTCCTCCGGGCGGTCGGGCTGGGTCCGACTTTCCATGGCTGGATCAATGCTATGTATAACGACATCGACTCAGTCGTCCGGGTGAACGGTTTCTTTTCAAAGCCGTTAGCGATCGAGCGTTCAGTCCGCCAGGGCTGTCCCCTGTCTCCAGTTCTGTATGTATTGGTTTTTGAGCAACTGCTGCGAAGTTTGGAGGCCGCGTGGAGAGACCAGCGTGATCTTTGTTATGGTACAGGTGCGACGGCATATGCAGATGATGTCACCATCATCGTGT
>NC_142938.1:19354721-19364721 GCF_046866305.1 Octopus bimaculoides | reverse complement strand
CCATCTCCATCGCCCTTGTTGCTTTCGCTTGACATACACAATCAATGTATTGTTACAATAAGTTTTAGCTCTAAGACGGCGAGCTGGCAGAGACGTTAGCACACCCAGCGAAATGCTTAGCGGTATTTCGCCTTCCGTTACGTTCTGAGATCAAATTTCGCCGAGGTCGACTTTGCCTTTCATCCTTTCGAGGTTCGATAAATTAAGTACCAGTTACGCACTGGGGTCGATGTAATCGACTTAATCCCTCTGTCTGTCCTTGTTTGTCCCCTCTATGTTTAGCCCCTTGTGGGCAATAAAGAAATAAGAAACGTTAGCACGCCGGGCGAAATGCATAGCGGTATTTCATCTGTCTTTACGTTCTGTGTTCAAATTCCGCCGAGGTCAACTTTGCCTTTCATCCTTTCGGGGGCCGATAAATTAAGTATCAGTTGCGTACTGCGGTCGATCTAATCGACTTACCCCCTCTCCCAGAATTTCAGGCCTTGTGACTAGAGTAGAGAAGAATAAGTTTTTGCTCTCTTACGGTTTGTAAAATCTTCTACATTGAAGTTAGCTTTAAGCTGACGACCAATGAAATATTTCCGCCTGTATTCATTAAACAGTTTCAAACACAGAACACAAAACAGCATTCTGTATAATTTAATTTGACGTTGATTTACTGTAGAAAGTCACAAAACTGTGGAATTTTTCTCGAGATAGCATCCCGTATAGATGTATAGTAAGTACTAGATAGTACAGAAGAATATCAGTAGCAGATAAAATATTTTCAACAGCGGCGGTGGAGTTCCTAAATCTAGATTTCTGCTCTTTTATGCATCATCGGTAGCAAGTATTCATTAGCAAATGCATGCTTAGACTAATTTAGCTTTCACTGATACAGAGAAACAGTGATTAACAAGTCTCTGGTATAAAGAAATAGCTAGCAGGCTATAGAAAAATTCATTGATAGAAAAGGAAGCACTATTAGTGCAAAACAGCATTTTGTATATCTTACTTAATGTGGATGCGCTGAAGAAAACCCGCAAAGCTGCGGTATTCGTCGCAAAAAAGCATCTCGTATAGTGCTAAAAAGCACAGAAGCATATCAGTAACAAACAAAATTGTCCAGCAGCAGCAATGGAGTTGCTAAATGTAGGTCTTTGCTTCCCTAACCGTCGTCGGTCGCAAGTATCAACAAGCAATCGCATACTTAAAGAAATTTAGCTTCTGGGATTCCTCACATTTCCAGTGAGTTCCGATAATTGATGTGTATTTTACTGCTACACTCTTGCCAGATTTAATGCCTTCACCTAATGTGATGTAATTTCAAGCAGCAAGGAAATTTCTTCAGTGATCTACCGATTTTGCCTTACATTGCAGCGATCCAGCCACTGACGACAGGAGCAAAACCAGCTGCAATGAAGACAGCTATCATGTATTAGTGGTCGACCCTATCGAAAGCTTTCGATTCAACTAAGTTGACCAGTGTCACACTCGTTCCATGTTTCTTACCCTCACCTCTTTATGATAAATTGCATGAACTAAAAGTTGCCGTGGATAGATCTGTCCGGAATGGCGCATGTCTGCGTATCACCCACCACACTACCAACTGCAAGCGCCAATCTCTTCGTTAGCACCTTGGCTAAATCTTAAAATCTATTTCTCAGAGTAATGGGTCAAAATCATCAATGTCTTCCCTCTTTTGTTAGCAGCGTTACCATTTCTATGCAGACAGAACTGAGAATTCTTCCGTTCTGTTACCATTTGAGTTACCTATGTTGTAGCCATACATTTTGTTATAGTCTGATTATATTTTCATCCTTCGTGGAGGCGCAATGGCCCAGTGATTACGGCAGCGGACTCGCGGTCATAGGATCGTGGTTTCGATTCCCAGACCGGGCGTTGTGAGTGTTTATTGAGCGAAAACACCTAAAGCTCCACGAGGCTCTGGCAGGGGATGGTGACGAACCCTGCTGTACTCTTTCACCACAACTTTCTCTCACTCTTACTTCCTGTTTCTGTTGTGCCTGTAATTCAAAGGGTCAGCCTTGTCGCACTGTGTCACGCTGAATATCCCCTAGAACTACGTTAAAGGTACACGTGTCTGTGGAGTGTTCAGCCACTTGCACGTTAATTTCACGAGTAGGCTGTTCCGTTGATCGGATCATCTGGAACCCTCGACGTCGTAAGCGATGGAGTGCCAGCAACAACATTTTCATCCTTCACCGCTTACATTTCTTTGTCGTTTAACGTAAAAACACTGCGAGATGCAGTAGTGCCTGGTTAAAGCATATTTGTGTACGTGTATCCTTTGTGCTGGTGATAGCATTGTTAAATGAGAACAAGACCCTCCTGGGTGGTATGTGTTTCGAAGGCATCTTGTGTTTCAGTGTCTTGGTTGTGGTTTTGATTCTTGCTGCTCTTGCTGCTGTTTTGCTTGCTAATATTGCTGTTGGTTTTCCTGAGTGTTTTGGTTTGGGCAATTAGTGGATTCCGCCCCCTCCTTGCTTGAAGTCAGGAAGCTCTTTGGGGAATGGTGCTACCGTATGTGTACCCCATAGAATTTCTGCCTTCTACAACAATTCTTATCGGTTCTTCGGCCTTCAAATAAATCATGTGTTTGCAAAGTTAATAGAAGCGTTTAGAAGCGTTTGCAAAGTTAATATATCCTATTCTATTCTAAATTTCGTCTAGTATCGGCACAAATCTGATTTAGCGTTGACCTTCTCCTCGTATTTTCTCCAAGGCCATTACGAAATAATTGACGTTTGTTTCAGATCACCGAGTGCTCAGTGTCAGGTTAGTAATGCATCAACCTATTTAGAATACCACCAATAAGCACTAATCGGAGGAGCATGGGTGGCAGGCTATTTTCTTAGCTTCTTCTTCTTTGAAAAATAAGACCCCACCAATCGCCTCCTATATGCCTTCATTTATGAATCCTACACAACGTTGTTGTTGTTGCTATTGACTTTCTTAAATTTTTGCTGCTATTATAACATTAAAACTGTTCTTGGAGACGTTCGCAAATATTGTTATTTTTTACCATCCCTCGATATTATGCAAACCCCACCTCCTACAAATTATTATTATTATTATTATTATTATTATTATTTTTATTATTATTATTATTATTATTATTATCATTATTGAGTAAGAGAGCAGTGCATGCCATCGAAATGACACTGGGGTAAAATAATATGAAGCCCAGTATACCCATAATAACTACCCGAAGTTTTCTGGAGGCATAATAGTGACAGAATTATTTTGCAAGCCCACGTCATTCCGCATTTACCTCCACCTTCGCTCCGATCATCCACATCATATACTTCGGTCAAATCCGAAATTCCATTTTTTTAGGATTAAACGGATTTGTACTGACATAGGGGATTACTGGAAACATGCAAATGCTTTTGTACACCATTATGTCAAACGCGGTTGCCGTGAATCACGATTAAAGGAAATAGCCAATGACATGGCTAAGATTAGCAAAGAAAGTCAAAGCTACATGCATAGTTTTAGTAAACATAGTACAATATGTTACAGAATTTCTTTAGTGATTAACTAGCACCGAAATTTCGCTGGTATTTCAAAAGTGTTACATGAAAGTTACCAGCATATTGCGGGAAAATATCTTCGTTTCAAACAAATTTTTCCTCAGCTGCCTATTGTAGCCTTTAGACGGAATAAAAATATAAGAGAACTATTAACCCCTGCTTCTGACTCCAAGAAAACTAACATTGGAGTTTCTGCTCGCTGTACCTTGAAAAACAGCCGCAAGTGAGGTAAGCCCTGTTTATTGTGCAACAGCACGAGTCAAGTCAATTCTATTAGGAATCATAAAAGAAAAGTTATAATTTGTGCAGAAGGTGGGACATGTAGAGATTCCCATTTGGTGTACGCGGCAGAATGCACGAAACACAACTTGAGTTACGTTGTTTGTACAACAGAACAATTAAACAAAAGATTCAATGGGCACAGATATAGCGTCAGGTACAATAACAGTAGTTCGACAGAACTTGCCGAACAGTTTGCATCAAACGGCTGCAATTTTGAAAAAAACTTGAAAGTGCATATTCTCAGAAAATATTCTGAGTCTGCTACACTTTCAGTACTCAAAATGCATGAGAAGAAATATGTTTGCGGGTTATTAACATCGCGTCCCGTAGGAATGAATAACATGACAGGAGAAATTCATCAAATTTACACAAAACTGTTTGATTTAATATTCTTCTTTTCCTTTTCTTTCTTCTGTCATTTTCTTTTTCTTCTCTCATTTCCTTTCCTTTTCTTCATGCTAGTTGCAAAATTAAACTTTGAAGACTGATGATGTTATTCCACCAGCGTGTGGACGCTAGTTGCACTCGTTCGTATTTTGGATTTGAGTTTTTCTAATTTTGAATTTTTATCGCTTTTCATTTTGAACTCAAGAAAGACAAGATTGCTGTCAAAATATCGTTCAACCAATAAGATATCTATTGCAATCGTATCGCGCTCTTCGTATTGTCTATTATTTATTATTATTATTATTATCATTATTATTATTATTATTATTATTATCATCATCATTGTTGGTATTATTATTATTATTATTATTATTATTATTATTATTATTATTATTATTATTATTGTTATTTTTATTATTATTATTATTATTATTATTGGTTTCAAATTTTAGCGCAAGGCCACCAATTTCGATAAGTCGATTACACTAACTGGTACTTATTTTGTCGATCCCACAAGGATGAAAGGCAGTCATTCATTGTTTGAGAAATACATCAAGAATTTCCTTTCTTATATCAAATAGAATTGTATAAATTTTGGAAAGCATAAATAAAAATGATAATTTTTCAATTTCAAATATGGATTTATATCTATATACGAAACAATTGTATACATGAATAAACTTCTTAAAACTTTTTAACATCTTATCTCCTCCATTTTTGACAAAGATGATTGGATTTGTAGAACTTCATTCCATAAATTAAACATACACTATGTATGTATGTATGTATGCATGTATGTATGTATGTATGTATGTATGTATGTATGTATGTATGTATGTGGGGGGGGAGGTAAGCCACATTTAGGTGGCAAATATACTTCACGATGTCGTGCTGCTACCGTTTATATCTCGCTCAGAGATTTATAATTGCTTATTTCTCCTTATTCGAGATCAGCCTTGACACCCAGGCCACATTTCTACCGCCCCCACCCCGACTAACCATCACAAACATAAACCTCTTTATAAAGCAAATACAAAACAACTGTATTTCACAAATAAGACTTAACCTAAGGAACCCATTATTTTGTTGTTTTTACATGAATTGTCACCCCGTTATCGCCCCAATTTTTACATGAATCGTTACCCCATCATCGCCACACATTTCTTCAACACCCCCTAGGAACTTTCCACTGCCCCCAGGGGGTCAATACTGCCCACTTTGGGAACCACTGATGTAGATGATGAGGGTTGTCAGTGTTGTTCACGTTTTCGTTTTTATCCTCTTAAACAATACAGGATATCGTAACAAGACGTCCAGCACCAGTTCCGATGAAATGTACTTGCTGACATCGTAAGTAAACGAAATTACACAACATCCAACTTCAATTTTCCCGTTGTAAACCTCTGTTGTACTCGCTAACACGGACCTCAGCCAGTCTTATAAAATGACGAAGCGAAAACACGCTGGAATTTTTAACATACAGTAAGGATCGTAGAGAGGTATATATATATCAAAGCCTGACGAAAATGACATAAGCGTTTTTTTTTTGTTGTTTTTTTTAACAACTGTTACGAATTTTGGATCAAGGCCAGAAATTTTAGCGAGAAGAATACGTCGATAACATCGAACTCGTGTTTGATTTGACTGGTATTTTATTTTATCGACTGCAAAATGATGAAAAGTAAAGTCGAACTTGGTAGAAATTGAACTCAGAATGTAAAGATGGACAAAATGCTCTAAGCATTTTAACCGGTGTCCTAACGATTCTGCCAGGTCATCGCCTTGATGATGATGATGATGATGATGATGATGATGATGATGATGATGATGATGATGATGATGATGATGATGATGATGATGATTTGTTTTCTACTCTAGGCACAAGGCCCGAAATTTTGGGGGAGGTGGCCAGTCGATTAGATCGACCCTAGTACGCAACTGGTACTTAATTTATCGATCCCGAAAGGATGAAGGGCAAAGTTGACCTCGGCGGAATAATAATAATGATAATGATGATAATAATAATAATAATAATAATAATAATAATAATAATAATAATAATAATAATAATAATAATGATTATAGTAATCTTTTTTAATACAGGCACATCTGCAACAGAGTGGATGAAACCATTGCCCATATTACGAACGAATGACATAGACTTGCCCAAAACCACTGCAAGTTGTAGCGACACGACCAGGTAGCAAAAGTGGGAGCTAGAGTGAGGCAAGACGTGGTATGAGAACAAACCGCAGCGAGTGGCAGAGACGGAGACTAACAAAATCCTGTGGGATTTCCCACTCCAAGCAGATCAGGTGCTAGAGCATAACAGACCGGACCTAGTGGCGGTGGAGAAGATGCACCGCATATGCTATATAGCTGATGTTGCATGCCCCTTTGACCCACGAATAGTCAAGAAGGAAGGCGAAAAGATAGACAAAACCCCGCTAAGTACGAAATAGCCCGGCTATAGAAAAGAAAGAAGGTAAAGATAGTGCCAATTATTATTAGGTGCTTGGGAAAAGCATCAGAAGGCATCAAAAAGAATATAAAGGAAACTGGAATAGAGTGCCCAGTTGAACTGTTACAAACAGTTTGCCTCCTTGGCACGGCCAGAATAATCAAGGAAGTAGTAGATAGCTGAAAAGAGCGAATAGCATCATACCGTAGTCTGCAGGTAGTAACCCCACTACGCATGCAAGACTCCATGAGCTCCAACAAAACCTGTGATAAAGAGAAAATAGTAATAATAATAATAATAATAATAATAATAATAATTATAATAATAATAATAAATGCCCTGATACAATGCGAGGTAGCGACTCTCATGGCGTCTGATCTTAACTGATTTGTCTTGGTGTAAAAGATGGGCTATAGCAAATATTCTGCTCAATACCACAGATTTTCTTGCCAGTTGTTTGACCATAACTAGTTGAGCATGTCCCTTACTGGCTGACGATATACTCACCTCTGATCACAATGAGGATTAGTGGTGGGGGGGGGGCATCGTAGCCATGTTTTGATAGGAATTCTTTGGAGTTTGAATGACTCACCTCTGGCAGAATGGGTGTTTCGTTCATCATCTTTAAACAACCTTGTTCCGGGGACAAATTTGAGCGGGATGGGCAACTTGACTTGAAGAAAATTCTAACTGGGCCTCACCTACAAGGTCATGCGCAGTTTATCTCGATATGAGATCAACGTGTCGCGCACTTATGATTGTGATGCATGTGGCTGATGTACCCTTATCAGACGGGTAGTCATGATGGTATATTGAGCTTCGAATATTTGTACCCCAGTGTCACTTTGATGACATGCGCTGCTGGTTTCAAATTTTGGCACAAAACCAGTAACTTTTGGGGAAGGGGTTAAGCCGAATATATTGACTCAGTGATGAATTGGTATTTATTTTATCGACCCCGAAAGATGAAGGGCAAAGACGACCTCGGCGGAATTTGAACATAGAACGTAAAGACGGATGGAATGCCGCAAAGCATTTCTCCCGGCATGCTAACGATTGTGCCCTTTTAATGATAATCGTTTCTACTATAGGCACAAAGTCTGGAATTTTGCAGGAGGGGACTTGTCGTTTACATCGACTGCAATGTCTCACTAGTACCTAATTTATCAACCCCGAAAGAATGGAAGGCAAAGTCAACCTCAGTAGAATTTGAACTCAGAACGTAGTGGCAGACGAAATGCCAATAAGCATTTCGCCCTGCATACTAACCATTCCGCCAGCTGGCCGCCTTTCTTATAATAACTAGAAAAGCACTCGGAGGGTGCAGACCTCCGCCAAGCAGTTCATTTCCAGCCATATACCCGCATGCTGAAAATCGTCCAATTTCCCAAATCAACGCCGGCAAAAACATAACCTCCTTGGCAGGGGTAAAAAAGAAAATAACACAGCCATATGATTTGAGTTATTTTGCACACAGACAGACAGACAGACAAACCAATGCCGATGGAAACGTAACCTCCTTCCTTGGTGGAGAATCCTTTCAATTATAGGCACAAGGCCTCAAATTTTGAGAAGAGGACCAGTCGATCATATTGACTCTAGTGTTTCACTAGTACTTAGTTTATCGACCCCCGAAAGTATGAAAGGCAAAGTCGACCTCGAGGAAATTTGAACTCAGAACGTAGAGAGGGGCGAAATTCAGCAAAAAAAAAAAAGAAAAAAAGAAAACATTTTGCCCGGCGCGCTAACGATTCTACCAATTCGCCGCCTTCCCTCTGCCGCTAATAATACTTTCTTTTATTTCTCTAGGAGTGTCAGATGAGATCGGAGGCGGAGATGGGGAGACATTACTAAGACAAATTACCATTTACGCAGCAGGTTTACATAAAATCAGTCGAAGAAAGAAATAACGATCCTTGCAAGGAGAACATTCTCTCTCTATTTTTTTTTTCTTTGAGTATTATAATTAATCAACAGCAG
This sequence comes from Octopus bimaculoides, assembly GCF_046866305.1. Lineage (NCBI taxonomy): Eukaryota > Metazoa > Mollusca > Cephalopoda > Octopoda > Octopodidae > Octopus > Octopus bimaculoides. The sequence continues at coordinate 19,356,072 of NC_142938.1, read as the reverse complement.
GCAAGGCTGGAAGAATCGCTAGCACGCCGATTTCGTCTGTCGCTACGTTCTGAGTTCAAATTCCGCCGAGGTTGACTTTGCCTTTCATTCTGGCGGAGTTGATAAATTAAGTACCAGTGAGACACTGGGATCTATGTAATCGACTAGTTCCCTCTCCCAAAATGTCAGGCCATGTGTCTTCAGTAGAAAGGATTGTTATTAAAAAGGCAGAATCGTTTCTACACCACGCAAAATCCTTAGCGGCATTTCGTCTGTCTTTTCGTTCTGAGTTCAAATTCCGCCGAGGTCGACTTACTCCCTCATCCTTACGGGGTCGATAAAATAAGCCTCAGTGGAACACTAGGGTCGAGGTAATCGGCTTAACCTCTCTCCTCAAACTTACTGGCCAAGTGACAAAATTTGATGTCAATATAGTTTTAATTAACAGAATGAATGTATTTTTATCAACACCACCACAAGCAACAACAACAATAACAACATTCTTTAGATCTCAACTATACTGATGAGTGTATAGTACCAAATCACTTGAAATTGAACAGACGTTCCACTTAAGATTTGGGATTGGACACGATGACTACAAGTAAAAAAAGATCGCAGTTCCAACACGAAGATCCAATTTACAATAAAATTCTAGGAAATTGCACTTGTAATTTTTCTCAAACGGAAACAATAGAAACACAACGATAAAAAAGCACGAGATTGTATTTCTTATAAAACCTCTCCATAGAAATGTTTTGTCTAAATATTGCTTTCTCTGTGGCGGTAGAGGTCGTAGTGTTGGCGGTGGTGGTGGAGGTGGAGAAACATTTTAAAAGGATATAACATACAAATTATCTTAACTAGATAGACAATGTTTTTGTAATATAAAATTAATGGTCGCAAGAATTTTCGCTGCACAAATCACAAGATTGCCTGTTCGATTTTCAGAGAAAGATTTGCTTAGGAACTGATGTCACTGCATTGTCAAAATCTTGACAAATTATGTTAATTAGATAAATTTTTTGTATAAAGAGTGGTGCGAAAGTCTTTTCACCCCCCTTCCCCATCGAAAATTAATAAGAACAATATAGGAACAATATAATAATACCAAACACATGTATTGGTTTTAGTATATTCACTTTCATTGACACTCACACCGTCACACATCGAGAAGGTCTGTATGACACCGACAGCTTCGTACAATATCACACAGGACATGGCGCCGCATCATTTTGTGGCATAGAAAATGATGGTGTTCATAGTCTTTCTCGATGTGTGACAGTGTCAACGTCAATGAAAGTGAATATACAAAGACCAGTACATGTGTTTAATACTATTATATCGTTCTTCTATTGCTGTTGGTACTTTTCGG
>NC_142938.1:19342221-19349721 GCF_046866305.1 Octopus bimaculoides | reverse complement strand
TTCGTATGTTTTTACGTTCTGAGTTCAAATTCCACCGAGGTCGACTTTGCCCTTTTTATCCTTTGGGGGTCGATAAATTAAGTACCATTTGCCTACTGGGGTCGATAAATTAAGTACCATTTGCCTACTGTGGTTGATCTAATCGACTGGACCCCTCCCCCAAAATTTCGGACCTTGTGCCTAAAGTAGAAACGAATATTAAGGCGGCGAGCTGGTAGAAACGTTAGCACGCCGGACGAAATGCTTGGCGCTATTTCGTATGTCTTTACGTTCTGAGTTCAAATTCCACCGAGGTCGACTTTGCCCTTTTTATCCTTTCGGGGTCGATAAATTATGTACCAGTTGAATTCTGGGGTCGATCTAATCGACTGGACCCTCTCCCCCAAAATTTCTGACCTTGTGCCTAATGTTAAAAGGGATAACATTTAATATGTTTGTGTGGTGGATGGAATACATTTTTAGACTTGAATTTATATGCTAGAGCAGCAGTTCTCAACCAGAGTCTACATGGCCCCTAATGGGCCATATATAATTTTTGTAGGGTCCACTTTACGAAATAGTAAATTGACGATCCACAATAGCATTTTAAGGGCCTCTGAAAGAATTTCGCTTTTGATTTATGTATTGATATGTATAACAAGAAACAGCCAGGTTTTTTTTCTCTAACATGTTATATCGTTCAAACTACACAACTTAATGTGTGTACAAAGAAGATAGGAATTTTGAAAGAACCTTCTATAAAACTAGTTTATGAACAGAAAATGGCTATGGGAGTGCATCAGAATAAAATAGTAAACAAGGGGGTCTATGGATAAAAAATGGTTGAAAGCCCTTGTGGTAAACAAAATGAGTTTCCTTCCTTTCCTGAGTTCAGGTCCTGTTGGGGATCGACTTTCCGTTTCGTCTTGCTGGAATCGATATATTAACAGCAACTTGACAATAAACAATTGATTTTTATGCATCTAATTGACTATATATTTAATTGTCTACATATCCAATTGACTTTATATCTAATTCATATTAGATATATATATATATATATATATATATATATATATATATATATGCGATCACTTCGACACCTGATGAGAGTTACAGAGTGCACCTGCTCAGACAGCCTCGGTTTGATGGCGAAAATGAGTTAATGTGCAGCACGAACGTTTGATCACTACAAAACACGTTATTTGTCCAGGTCGTTCGACAAAAAGTTGGATGCTCATACGTCGTCTTCGACAGGAGAGTCGTCCATCGCACACAAACACACACATATATATTTATATTACGGAGATGTACTTGCATAGCAAGTGACTTGATCTGAGGTCGTGTGCTGAAACAAAAACAATTGCAGCGTGGAAGGTGTTTATAGGCCATTTAAAAAAAAAGACATACAAAATCCGTTAGATTCACTTCAACATTTAAATTTAATTTGTCAAAATTTTTTCGTCGCTTTGAAACCGCGACCTCTTCACTAAGAAAATTCCGTGCTGGACGCTATTTCAAAGCGACGAGAAAAATTTTACCAAATTAAATTTAAATGTTGAAGTGAATCTAACAGATTTTGTATGTTTTTTAAATGGCTTATAAACCCTTTCCACGCTGCAATTGTTTTTATATATACACATACATACATACATACACACATACATATATATATATATATATATATATATATATATATATATATATATATATATATATATATATATATATACATATATATATATATATATATATATATATATATATATATATATATATATATATATATATATATATATATATATATATATATATATATATATATATATATATATATATATATATATATATATATATATATATATATATATATATATATATATATATATATATATATATATATATTCTTCTCGCTTTATATGCGTAGGAGTGGCTGTGTTGTAAGTGGCTAGCTTCCCAACCACATGGTAACTGGTTCAGTCCCACTGCATGGCACCTTCTGCTATAGACTCAAGCCGACTGAAGTCTTGTGAGTGGATTTCGTACACTGAAACTGAAAGAAGTCCATCGTATATATATATATATATATATATATATATATATATATATATATATATATATATATATATATATATATATATATATATATATATAAATATGTGTGTGTGTGTGTGTGTGTGTGTGTATATGTGTGTGTGTGTGTGTGGTTGTGTTTGTCCCCCCACCATCACTTGACAACCTATATTGGTGTGTTTACGTCCCCGTAACTTAGAATTTCGACAAAAAAAACCAATAGGATAAGTACCAGGCTTACAAAGAATAAGTCCTGGGGTTGATTTGTTCGACTACAGGCGGTGTTCTAGCATGGCCACAGTCAATGTAAAAGAGTAAAAGAACATATATACATATATATATATACTTCTCCTGGTTTTAATTATTAGAGTGTGACCATGCTGGAGTACGTTAAAAGAGTAAACTGTATGTGTGTTTTTTGTGTGGGCGTTTTCGCATTTGTATATATTCGTCTATTAAGAGCAAACTTTGTTTAAATCACATCCTGTTGAGTACGTCAGTCCTCTAAGTATTATGAGAGTTCCTTTGTGCTTCTCAGTTTACGGATTTTCTCCTTCTTGTTTACAAATAAAAGGCTGTTTTATAATGTTTCCGGTCACTAAGGTGTTTCTATGTTGTAATATCGTCAATAAGAGCCAAATGCTTACATCACCTCGATTTTTTGAGTTAAAACATGTGTGCACTCAACGTGGCAGAGTGACGTCATCATATGCTAATTTTGCACCATCATACTTCATCACAAATAATAATTTGTTGATACTGTAGAGCAGTTGTTTATTTCATAAGTATTAAGAAAGGGTACCCAAGAGAAATCGGAAGTTTGCAATACAATTTTAGCTTTACATGTTTCATAAGTATTAAGAAGGGGTACCCAAGACAAATCGGAAGTTTGCAATACAATTTTAGCTTTACATGTTTCATAAGTATTAAGAAGGGGTACCCAAGAGAAATCGGAAGTTTGCAATACAATTTTAGCTTTACATGTTTCATAAGTATTAAGAAGGGGTACCCAAGACAAATCGGAAGTTTGCAATACAATTTTAGCTTTACATGTTTCATAAGTATTAAGAAGGGGTACCCAAGAGAAATCGGAAGTTTGCAATACAATTTTAGCTTACATGTTTACAATTTTATCGCCTGCAAAGTATTCTCCATTCGAAGCGACGCATCGGCCCAGACGCGTTTTCCACTGTTCGAAGCAGTCCTGGAACTCTTGCGAGGTAATACCTTTTAACGCCTCCTTTGTTTGTTTTTTTTTCTTCTTTACCGCGTCTACATTTTCCTTTATGGATGTTTTTCATTCAGGAGAAAAAGAAAAACGTCGCCAGGAGCAAGTTCAGGTGAATTGTGGGTGGTGATTGATCGAGCGGGGTGATGCCATTTTAGGTCAAAATCTGTCTGACATTTCCGTGAGTAAGCGGTTCACAAATTTTGCTGCAACTCCTTTCATTCGCGATTCCTCGCTCCGAATTAATTGACAGGAGCTCCATGACACGTCAGTCATATCAACAAGTTCGTCAATTGTTCGGCGACGGTCCCTCAAGATCAGTTCATGAATTTTCGTGATGTTTTCATTCATTCAGGAGGTCGTCCATCGTCCTGAACAAGGTTGGCATTCAAGCGACAAAATACCATCCCCAAAGCGTGAAAAAAGCCACTCGCAAACTTGTGTTTTACTTATTGCAACGTTCTCGTAAGCTGTTTGAAGCATAACAATTGCTTCAGCCGCTGTTTCTCCAGCTGAAAACAGAATTTCACGCAAGTATGCTGTTCCTTCGTTTCAACCAACGCAGACATCGACGAAGAGGGAAGAAGCACTGCAAAACAAAGGTGTACCACATGGCAGAACCACACTGGAAGCCGCCGGTCAGCAGACAGATGCTTGAGGGTCGCATCAAGTGGGTTCTAGCGGCGGAAGCCCGAACTGCAACGGGCTTGTTCCACAAAGAACGTTTCCGGTTACTTTTCGGTACATCCTCGTATATGACACAGAAATGTTACTTCATCGCCATTTTTGGTCGATTACATGGCACTAAAAACCGTTCCACAATCTCTATTACCTAACTGGTTTTTGAAGCAATCTCATTTTCTTTGATTGCTAAAACATAACCTTCTCTTGCCAGGAGAAACGACTCAACACCTTCCACCCCAGAAGCCTCCGACGCATACTCGGCATCTCCTGGCAAGACAAAGTAACCAATACAGGCGTTCTGTCTCGTGCTGGCCTCCCCACCATGCTCACCTTGCTAAGACAACGTCGGCTGCGCTGGCTTGGCCACGTTCGCTGTATGGAGGATGGTCGGATCCCAAAGGATGTCCTTTTTGGAGAGCTTGTCTCAGGGTAGAGAAACATTAGCCGCCCGAAGCTGAGGTGCAGGGACGTGTGCAGGAGGGATATGAAGGTACTTAGCATCAACACCAATTCCTGGGAGAATCTCGCAGCCGACCGAACCAGCTGGAGAGGCACCCTTCACAAACAACTGCAAACCGGCGAAGAGAATTTGAGGGTGGCGGCAGCTGAAAACCGAGCCCGCAGAAAAGAAATGACAGCCAACAGACCGGATTCAACGTATAGGTGTGACCTCTGCAAACGAGACTGCCACTCTCGCATCGGTCTCTACAGCCCCAGGAGGCGTTGCAAAAACTAAATAGACAACTCAACGGACGGATGACATCGTCCATGGTCAGCCATGACCGACGGAGGTCTACTACTACTATACATATGTATGTATGTATATATGCATGTATGTATGTATATACGAAGGAGTGCAAAAAATGTTCCTGGATTCAAAGGTTTCGCGAAAGGCCAGGCAGGAGGCCCGACCTTTCGAGTTCTTTAACAGGGCTTGAAAAAAAACTGAAGGGCCCCTACAATAGGTGTGTGAATCTGAGAGGGGAATATGTTGAATAAAATTGTCATTAACAGATCCTCTTGTATTTTCTTTTACCCAAAACCAGGAACGTTTCAACACCCCCTCGTGTACACAGACACATATACATACATACATACATACATACACACATACATACATACACACATACATACACACATACATACACACATACATACACACATACATACATATATGTGTGTGCGTATGAACGTTTATATATAATGTATGTATGTATGTATGTATGTATGTATGTATGTATATATATATATATATATATATATATATATATATATATATATATATATGAACATATATATATAGATATGTATGTAGATATATAGATATATGTGTGTGTGTGCATATATATATATATATATATATATATATATATATATATATATATATATATATAGTATGCATGTATTTATGTATGTATTTATGTATGTATGTATGTATGTGTATGTACGTTTGTATGTATGTATGTAGTTATCCCTGTAATGATGCTCAATGTCACATGGTGTTCAGGATATACTTGTCTTTAAGGAGTTGTCTAATCACCCAATCACAAGCCGGACGGCGGAAGATGTTGCTCGGATAACAAAAGAACCAGTGAAAGATTAGAAGAAAAAGGAAGGAAACAGAAAGAAAAACAGAAAGAAAGAGAGAAAGAGAGAAAGAGAGCGGGAAGGAAGAATGAAGAAGAACAGCATAAAGAACCATTGAGCAGATGGAGAAGGAAGATTCCGAATCCGCACCTTTATATTGGTTTAAGTGGTCTCTTCAGCTGTGTCCTTGAAATATTTTCGTGTTTGTGTGGGCGTTGTTGCTTTAATGTTTTTTGGAATTTTTCTTCGAATGTCTGTGTGTGTGTGTGCGTGTGTGTGTGCGTGTGTGCGTGTGTGTGTGCGTGTGTGTGTGCGTGTGTGCGTGCGCGCGCTCTTCTGTGATTGCATTGATCAAATGCGTATGAATTCACATGAATACGTATGAAAGCCATGTTTTTTTAATGAATAATATTACACTTGTAAGTGTGAGAGTATTTGTGCACACGTGTGCGTGTGTGTGCGTATGTGTGTATGCGAGCGTGTGTGTGTGTGTGTATATCTGTGTTGAAAACGTATGTATATATATTCATAAACATGCACATACATGTATATAATATATGATATATATATATATATATATATATATATATATATATATATATATATATATATATATATATATATACTTGATGTATACATGCATTTACATTAATATGCACACGCATATACAAATTTGTGTGTGTATGTATATACACACATACATAAATGTATGTATGTATGTATTTATATATATATATATATATATATATATATACATGCATATCTGGGTACAGGACGACATCAGCGGTGCAAATAACATGAAATATGTAAACAAACGGGGGAAGAACGTTGTGAAATACGTGAACAAGAAAAATGGAAAACAGGACAAGTAAACAAAGAGAAGAGACCCTTTAGCAGTTGTCGGCTGTCTATCTACTCTTCATTTCGAGCATTCAACGACAATATGAGTCTTGAAAACAGTTGCTTCCATAAATTCTAAAATAAGATTTAGGATTAATAGAGGGTCAAAGTTGGCAACAACAAAAAAAATTGAATGGAGAACGAAGACAAACATGGAGGGTCGTTAGACCAGAACGGGAAGAAAATAGTGAACGCTGGGAGAAACATTTTTTTTTTTAAGAGAAAAGATAGAAGAGAGAGAGAGAAAAAACACGTCCGTTCCTTTAAATGTCCGTGCATTTATGATTTGTTTAAATCCTTTGTGCAACCGGAAAATTCAAACCAGTCTCTGAGAATATGTCAAAACATTTTGCTTTACGCACCTGTGTATAATTTTTAGACGGCAGTGTTGCCTAAATGTATGCGTTCATAAGTATTTATCTGTAAATACAGCGTGACTTTGCTCTCGTTCAAATGAAAGCACGTTTAGCATTTTGTTTTTGTTGGCACTCCGTCGCTTACGACGTCGAGAGTTCCAGTTGATCCGATCAACGGAACAGCCTGCACGTGAAATTAACGTGCAAGTGGCTGAGCACTCCACAGACACGTGTACCCTTAACGTAGTTCTCGGGGGATATTCAGCGTGACACAGTGCTGGTGTATTTAAGTCGCCATAACTGAGCGGTTCTGCAAAACCGACCGATAGTATAAATACAAGGCTTAAACAAAAACAAGTCCTGGGAGGTCGATTTGCTCAACTAAAACCCTCCAAGGCGGTGCACCAGTATGGCCACAACAAAACGACTGGAATCTACAGCCTTGTGGAAAGAAGTAAGGAGGCATTACATGTCCTTCATTGCTTACAACCCCTAAAACCATGACAGTTGCAGGAAATTTTGTATGCATAACACTTGGAACTTCAGAAAGTTCTGCACATAATTATCTGTCATTTCTTTTGTTAACTTTTGATCTGATTTCAGAGTGTTTAGAATGCTTTTTATGCTTTGATACTAGTGATACGTTTCCATCTTCAGTCCTTACAAACTTTGTTGACGAAAGATCTGGCAACT
>NC_142938.1:19327221-19337221 GCF_046866305.1 Octopus bimaculoides | reverse complement strand
GGTGTGCTAACGATTCTGTCAGCCTGCCGCCTTTAAAAGTGATCCCAAATACTAAAAGATACAGTCACAGAATCCTCTATAACTTTGATAATAACGTTTTTTAGTCCTTTATCCAATAAAAGAGCTGTAAATTTTGCTGTAGTTCACCAGATGTTGTTTATTCACCCAACGACATTAAACGAGGCATTAATAATCCGCGAAACAGAAGACCCCAGCAACGGTTCATTGATTTTATCTCCGTCTTAGAAATGTGTTGAGCCTATACTGGATTTCTGGTTTTTATCATATATAATTCTTTAAAATTTTGGCACAAAGCCAACAATTTCAGGGAAGAGATTAAGCCGCTTATTTTATGAACCCCGAAAGACTAAAAGACAAAGTCGACTTCGGTGGAATTTGAACTCAAAGTGTAAAGGCGAACGACATGCCGTTAAGCATTTTGCCTGGCATGCTAACTGTTTTGCCATCTCACTGCTTTCATTTCTTTGAATATCACCAAGTGTATATGAGGAGTAACTTTGGAAGTATACTTTTTCCACCATGGGTAATACCAGGAATTAAGCAGAGCAGGAGCACATACGAGGTCGGAAAGTGTCACTGGAAAGATTACAGATGTGTGACGCAAGATTTCTGGACAATGAACATGAGTTAAAATAAGAACAGTAATAAACGAGTGAAGAACGAATATATAGTGCGTGTGAATATTTGGGGAAAAAAGAAATGACTATCCTTAAATGCAACAGATGAAATGAATACAAATTTTCCAAAAACTAAAACATTAAATTAATCAATATACAACTGAAAAAACAAAGCTTCCATTTGTATATCTCACGTCGTTCAACCATTCATTTCTTACCCTCTTCTGCCTCTGTGATACTTTCTCTCTCACTGTGAGTGTATGCTAAGCGTTCTTTCATTCATTGTGTTGTGTCGACGCCTCAAGCGAAGAAGTAGGATCGCCCAAGACATATAAATAGATGTAGTCTAGCCGTGGTAGAGAGTTAAGTAGCCATCGTGTAGCGGTTGAGTAAAGATCATCCGAAGGTGCTACATAGCAGTAGCTTGAGACATAACACATTGCCTGCCTCTAATCTTAGAATATGCATCGATCATGCTCTTTGTATGTTATCACTCTTTGTCTTTCTTTTCCACGCTTTCTTCCCTCCCCCTACATCTCTCCAAACGATGTAAAGACGAACTAGAGAAATCAACCACCAACCAACCAACCAATAAAAATTTATAGTGGTTATTATTATATAGAGGTTCCATCAATATTCATTATTTTCACTGATGTAGATTAATTGATTCAAGCATTTATTTGGTATAACCGTTCGGAAAATCCTTGCTCAAACTATATTGTGAACAGTTTTTGGCAACAATGTCATTACATGTAGAAGAGATTCGTTGTGAGTGGCAAAGCCTGTTAAGATTTGTGATATCTTCCACATTGGCATGTTACAGGCGACATTTATATACCAGTACCGTGGACAGGAATCAACCCTGTTTTTTTTCTTATTGGTCAGGTATTTAGGAGCTAACTCCTCGTCCTGATTAGCGCTCTTTATAGATGAGATATATCGTCGCATCTGAGATAAGTCCATTTATCCAACGATGTTCACTAGATTAGTCATGATCAATAGATTATCTCAGCTTCACATCTTACTTACTCTCTCTCTCTCTCTCTCTCTCTCTCTCTCTCTCTCTCTCTCTCTCTTACTCCTTTACTTGTTTCAGTCATTTGACTGTGGCCATGCTGGAGCACCACCTTTAGTCGAGCAAATCGACCCCAGGACTTATTCTTTGGAAGCCTAGTACTTATTCTATCGGTATCTTTTGCCGAACTGCTAGGTTACGGGGACGTAAACATACCAGCATCGGTTGTCAAGCGATGTTGGGGGGACAAACACAGACACACAAACATATACACACACATACATATATATATATATATACATATATACGACAGGCTTCTTTCAGTTTCCGTCTATCAAATCCACTCACAAGGCTTTGGCCAGCCCGAGGCTATAGTAGAAGACACTTGCCCAAGGTGCCACGCAGTGGGACTGAACCCGGAATTATGTGGTTGGTAAGCAAGCTACTTACCACACAGCCACTCCTACGCCTAAAATTTTATCTGAAGATAGTGGATTGTATGTTATGATGTAATTTTTAAACCTCATTTCTGTTTTCTTTTTATAACTACACCACAGATGGAACCAACCCCAGAATCGGATATACAGTTTAAATTGGATTTGGTACTTACACATTTGCAGTATCCTTCCAAAATTTGATACCTTCGTTGTTGTCCGTCTCACTTTGAACTCTGTGTTATTGTACCTATCCATTTCTGACGTCGTTCCTGTTGATGTCCCTAGATTCTATCGAATCCTATAACAAATATATATATTATGGATTCTCTTATCGTAAAACAAAGCGTTAATCATGCTCTATTGACACGAATATGTCTCTTGAAGCCTGCTGGCGCCTTGCAAACCTTTTCGTAGATGGAACAAATTGAGGACTCTTGTGGATCATTCCCTGTGTGTTTTCTTGAGTGGACGGCAAGGCCTACTTTGCTTCGTACTACGGAACCATAATGACAGGTAAGGTTTCTATTTAGAGGAGCAGCGTTTTGCCAAGGTGTCTTCATGCTTGCACAAAGTGAGTCCTGTTGCTGGAGTGGAGTTTGCTCAAATCCTTGAACTGAAGAGAAGCAGGACTGGTGCCAGCTTCTGCATTCTGATGCTTTGTTTTCCCAGGAAGAAAAGGGAATCTTGTATCACTTTTAGTTTACCTTTGAAGCGCAAGAGCGGCCTTGCTACTGACCTTCCAGTTGGGAATTGGTCAGGTCATCTGTCACGTATAAGTGATTTACAGTACAGCGCTTTGACCCTCTGGCCGATATTTTTTTTTTAATTATATATATATATATATATATATATATATATATATTTATATGATTTGAATTATACCTGCGTTTGACTCCATTTCACTTAACCCTGGAATTTCTAACTTTATAACTAGGCTGTAATATCTTTGCCACTCATGTGAATTTTTGCTACCCTGGTAACTATTTTTTCCTTGTTATTCGTACACATTGAAAACATATACATAGATTTATATATATATATATATATGTGTGTGTGTGTGTGTGTGTGTGTGTGTGTGTGTGTGTGTGTGTGTGTGTGTGTGTACACATATATATATACACAAATACACACACACACACACACATACACACACACACACACATACATACATACATATATATATATATATATATATATATAAACAGTTGAAACACTTCTGTCACACGGGACCTTGAAGACTGCTAGAAAGCAGGAAAGTATACTAGTCCTTATATATTTAATATTTAATATTCAATATTTCATTTATTCAATAAGACATTCAATACTTCATTTCATTTTACTATATATACTATATATTCCATATTCTATATCCCACATTAATTTTATAAGAATATAAATAAAACATAAAAAACAGACAGAGTTGGAATTCCTTTGAAAAAAAAAAATTATATATACACACATTCATGTAAATCATATTTTCTGTTTGCAGTCATTTTATTTAATCCTGAAAAAAATTGTACAGGTGTGTAGAATAATCCGGTGGTGATGCTGGGCTTTGCATTTTTTCATAGGCCCCATGGTTACCGAGATAATCTACTATAATAATACTCTTGTGTTTATGAACGGGAAAGGAAGAGGTGATGTCATATTTTTTCATAGCTCCCGTGGTTACCGAGATAATCGACTATAATAATACTCCTGTGTTTATGAATGAGAAAGGAAGTGGGGTGACAGATGAATAAGGATGGAAGGGGTGATGTCATACTTGGTAGTGGGATGATGAAAATTGTACGCTGAAAACAATAAATCAGACAGTGTTTCAACTTTGTGAATATATGTGTGTGTATGTAAAAGTGGGGTATGTGAATGTGTGTGTGTGTGCGTGTGAGCGCGCAAAAGAAGTGCGATGGTTCTTCGTTGTTCGCTTAGTATTGGGGTTTATTTTTTGATTTGGTTGAATCTTGGTTGTTTTTTTTTGGGGGGGGGTCAGTTATTTTTAGCGTTTTGACAGACAAAAACTTATTCTAAAATTATTTTTTAATGTAAGAGTTCCCAAACAAATCGAATGCTTATACAGAGCAGGTTTTACAGCCATATCTTCCAAACCGACCGGGTGAAACCGGGCTTACCTGCTAGTATATATATATATGCAACCAAGACCCCATGAACTATGAACTCCGTAAACAAACTTTAAAAGCTTACTAGGACCTCAATGAAAGACAAATCAAATGCCATGAGAACATAGGATACAAACAGTTCACACACAAATAAACAAGTACAATAAACATAGGTGTATATATATATATACATGCATATATATATATACATGCATATATATATATATATATATATATATATATATATATATATATATATATATATATATATATACATGCATACATACATATATGTATATATTTAATATATATGTATGTATGTACGTATGTATGTATATGCATAGCTTACCCGGATCTTAATTTTCTTAATGAAGTATGTTATTGTTATTGTTATAGGAAGCTGGGTCAATATTCGGAAATGTTCTGAGCTCTAATCCTGTCGAGGTCAACTTTGCTATTTTTCCTCAGTCAAGTACAGGAGTAGATTTAATTCAGCAAAATATCACTACCCAAAATTTCAGGCCTTGTGCCTATGTTAGTAACAATTTTTTATACGTCACCGGTGTTTTAATTTTTGGCATTATATTGCGCTATTTATATGGTATCCATAGCGCATTCAATCCAGTTTTACGCTGTTGTCTATGTTAAGACTTCTGTATTTTTGACTATTGTTGTTTTTATTAATGCAGTATATTATGTTGTGTAATTTAATTTATCGCTGATTCGCTTTGTAAATTTATGGTGAGTCACGAAAAATGTGAGGTTGTGTATGACGAATGAAACAGTTGAAGTCATGAAGTTGACAACTTCTAAGTTTGTCAGCAAATTAATAATAGTAAGTTACACTTATAATTTACAGTAGGTTCAGAGGCTTAGGGTCATGCGGGTTGTTACTGGTAAGAGATACTTTTAAGTGTAGTGTTTAGTAGTATATTATTGGTGATTAAGAATGAATGCAATCCGGCTCATAGTGTTTATGTATCCTATAGTCAGTGTCCATTCGATACGTTGTATGTATATATATATATATATATATATATATATATATATATATATATATATATATATATATATTGGCATTCGCCATGATAGATCGCTAACCACTACACATTTTTTTCTCTGATTGTTTCTTTCTGTGTTCCTTTCTGTGGAAGAGCGTAGGCTCGAAACGTTAAAGACATTTTTAATTCCCGAGCGTTATACTAATACATCTGTTTGTTATCTACACCACCTGTCTTCGTCTTTTGTTTTTTTTATTCTCCCTATAGATAGATAGATAGATAGATAGATAGATAGATAGATACATACATACATACATACATACATACATACATACATACATACATAAGTCATTATTTGGACTTTGGGTATGTGTCTATTAAAGCCGATTAAAGCACATTCAACGTTTGGGCTACCTGATGGTAACGGTATAATTTTCACTGGGTATACCTCAGAAATTCTGCAGCGTGAGTTTGGTTTATGATTGATGAGGAAAACGGAAAATGGATTTGGTACGAAGCTTTATTCAACGCTGCAATCATTTCCACCCATCATGCAGTTGTCCTTTAGAGGTAGGATATTGTGTGTCGAGTTGTGTTGCATAAAACAGCGCAGTTTGTGTACCCACATTCGAAACACCTGAGGAGGTACAGACTACATTGATTGATGCAACAAAACTAGATGCACAATACTACCCGTAAAGGACAGCTGCAGGATGGGTCGAAACAATCCTCGAGTGGAATGACTATTCGTACCAAATCCATTTTCCGTTTCCCTCGTCAATTATATATATAACATGGGTGTATGTTTATGTATATATATATGTGTGTGTGTGTGTGTGTGTGTGTGTGTGTATACATATTCATATATATATATATATATATATATATATATATATATATATATATATATATATATATATATATATATATTTATATATATATATATATATATATATATATATATACACATAATTTTTCACGTCTGGCCGCATAGCCTTTTCCGTTTGTTTTCCTGTCTTGTTTTCTCTTTTCTGTTTGTTTTCCTGTCTTGTTTTTTTGTCCGCCACTACATTCCTCCATGGTACACGTTTAATTTGTGTATACAAATTTAATTTGCGGTCCATGGGAAGACCCGTTTTAACGATGCGTCCTGCCCAACTCTTCGAAACGCGGTGTTAAAACGGGGGTAGCTGATGAAGGAAAATGTTCTCAATGTGGCTTGTGTGTTTTCTGTACTCTGGTTATTATTATTTTCTTGTCTACGTTTTGTTTGCAATGTCCTGTACCCAGATATGCACCTATATACACAAATAGACGTAGGTTTGCACATACCTGTACGTATATACGCATATACTCATTTATTATTTGTTATATATATATATATATATATATATATGTATGTATGTATATGTAGCAATATATATATGGGAGAATTTACGAAAAAAACAACTACAGACGAGGACAGGTGGTGTAAACAACAAAAGGATGTATTAGTTTAACGCACGGGAATAGAGAAAGTCTTTAACGTTTCGAGCTACGCTCTTCAACAGAAAGAATAAGGAGAAAACAAGGAGAAAAACACGGAGTAAAAAATTGAATGTTGTGGTCAGCGATCTATCATATATATGTGCATGTATATATGTATATATGGGCATATATGTATGCATGTACGCACATATGCACACATCTATATGCATATATCTATATATCTATACATACACATATGCACATGGACACACACACATACATATACATAAATACGTATATATAAACAATACAGAATGGGACACGAACGCAAAACATCCAGACAGTTAGGTGATACAAAAAAGGGACAAAACATCCAGATAGACGATACAAAGAAAACAAGGATAGGTCATTCGGAGTTTTCTTTCCTTATGTGTGTGTGTGTGTGTGTGTGTGTGTGTGTGTGTGTGTGTGTGTGTGTGTGTGTGTGTGTGTGTGTGTATTTAAATATATTTTTTTATACCAAAAATTTGACAAAAGAATATAGTATCTGTTAACAATCTTAGCAAAATACTCACAGTTGAATTTTTGTATATAAATACATATATATATATATCGACTTTATTTTATTGGCTGCATATTACTAATAATAATAATAATAATAACAATAATAATGGGACCCCGAGGAGATGGCGTATCACATATTTTATAATATTTTATAATATGTATGAATCATTCTGGATATTGCATCGAAATGTTCATAGGTCATTTTCATTACTATTATTATTCTAATAAAATATTTTCAATGGATCAGTTTTGAGCTCTATTTAAATTCGATATATATATATATATATATATATATATATATATATTTACAAATTGAACGCGATCAGTCGGGAGCTATTTTGCATACATGAATAAAATGTTTCACATGATTCCAATACGGAATTTGGATAATATAGTTTAATGAGATGTCCAAACTGTCCCATGACCTTTGATAAGAAATAAAATAAGATAAAATAAAATAAAATAAAATGAAATAATGAAATAAGTGTAATAAAAGAAGGATAGATCAACAATCTACTATTAGTTTTAACTGTTTTCCCAGAAATTTCAATGAAAACACTTATAGCCACGGAGTACAGAATAGGACGTACAAAATACCGAGAACAAACGTAACAAACACGATGATGAAGACGATGGTGATGATGGTTATCGTCGTCATCATCATCGTCATCACAATCGTCGTTTTTGACAGTATTATTATTTACTCTAGTTGATATCCTGAGAACGGACAGAAGCCTATTGTCAGAGGTTTCACAGTGTTTCTTTCCGCAAATTATAAGCTTTGGTACTTGGAGGTTAACTTATCGTAGAAGGCACTTAACACTCAAGGACCACCCCCATTATTATTTAAATCATTATTGTCATTATTGTTATTATCATTATTATTATTATTATTATTATTATTATTATTATTATTATTATTATTATTATTATTATTATTATTATCTTATGTTTGACTTTTGCTTTGCATTTGTACAAGTTGGATCCAAGTCTCACCCAGAGACCTCATGAGACAACAAGTTAGAAGTTCATGTAGGTGTTATGCCTAGGGTACCATATATTTGGATTTGTACATAGTGTTGTTCTAGAGAATGTTTAAGAAACCATAAGAAAACTATGTGTTTGTTTTAAAATTTGAGATCACGTAGACAGTATTTTACGTAGGATATGGGCAGTTCCCATGAGCACTATCTTTTGAACTTCAGCCATTTTGGGATTTCCTTATTATTATTATTATTATTATTATTATTATTATTATTATTATTATTATTATTATTATTATTATTATATGTAGTAGTACTAGTATTGAGTGAGAAAGCTACGCATGCCATCAAGGTGAAACTGGAGTAGAAATATACGAAGCCCAGTATACCCATCATGACTACCCGTCTGATAATGGTACACCAGGCACATGCATCACAACCATATGTACCCGATACGGTCATCTGATATCAAGATAGACAGCGCATGACCTTGTAGGTGGGACGCAGTCAAAATTTTCTTCGTGTCGAGTTGCCCATCCCGCTCAAAAGGTCCCTGGATAAGGGTTGTTTCAGGATGTTGAACGAAACACCCATGTTTCCAGTGGTGAATTATTCAAACCCCCAAAATCCCTCTCAACAAATGGCCATGATGCTCCACCACTACTTCTGCTCGTGATCAAAGATGCACATATCGTCAGCCACCAAGGGACATGCTCAACTGTTTAATGTCAAGCAACTGACAAACAAATCTGTGATATTGAGCAGAATATTTGCTGTAGACCATCTTTTTATACCATGACAAAACAATGTACATGATAACACTTCCAATCAGTTAAAATCAGGAACCATGAGAGCCAGTGCCTCATTATTATTATTATTATTATTATTATTTTATGTTTGACTTTTGTTTTGCATTTGTACAAGTTGGATCCAAGTCTCACCCAGAGACCTCAAGAGACAACAAGTTAGAAGTTCATGTAGGTGTTATGCCTAGGGTACCATATATTTGGATTTGTACAGTTTTGTTCAAGTGAATGTTTAAGAAACCATAAGAAAATTATGTGTTTGCTTTAAAATTTGAGATCACATAGACAGTATTTTACGTAGGATATGGGCAGTTCCCATGAGCACTATCTTTTGAACTTCAGCCATTTTGGGGTTTCCTGGTATCTGAGCTAGGTAGTAATCAGCCCGTTTCGCTGTCATTCCCAGGGCACCTATGACAATAGGTATTGTTTTCGTCTTCAGATTCCACATTTTGCTAATTTCTATTTCAAGATCTTTATATTTGCTCAGTTTTTGGTAGGTCTTGACAGATACGTTTATATCGATTGGGACAGTCATATCAATGAGGAGGCATGATTTTTGTCTGAAGTCTTTCAGTTTGATGTCTGGCCTATTTGCGTCTATCTTTCTGTCAGTTTGAATGGTGAAGTTCCAGAGGAGTGCAATGTGATCATTTTCAAGTACTGGGGGTGGTTTGTGTTCCCACCAGTTTTTATCATGGGGCAAGTCCAGGTTTTTTGCATATTACCCAGTGAATATATTGTGCAGCTCTATCATACCTGTTGAGATACTCTGTAGGCGCAATCAGACTGCACATGGAGACAACATGATCGATGGTCTCATTTTGTTGTTGGCATATACGACATAATGGGGAGCTGCCGTTCTTTAATATGTTGGCCTGGTAGTTCTTTGTAGGTAGGCATTGATCTTGGGCTGCTATGATAAACCCCTCTGTTTCTGATTTCAAGCCAGAGGCCATTAACCATTGGTGG
>NC_142938.1:19317221-19319721 GCF_046866305.1 Octopus bimaculoides | reverse complement strand
GAGCTTAACATGTTCGCGGATCCCCAATACTACCTTTGCGGACCACAGGTTGGGAACCGCTGCTCTAGCTTATATCTGAACATATTTTAACTGAATGTAGGATCAAATCTTAAAATGCTTCTTGATGTACAGATATTACGCTTAGAGATATTGCGTAGTCCTTTTATATAACGGTGAGAAGTACTATTAAAACAGGTTACACCTGAAGACAATGAAAATACACATTAACTTATATGGGATACCAACCTATTCAAAACTGTAGTAGGCAGATTAGAGTTCTTTGTATATTGTAATTTTTCATTAGGGTTTTCTATAAAGGTAAAACTTATTAGTATCAAGGTTTATAACGACATCCGATATTCTAACTACACTAAGGCTTGTATGTATCAACCACCATTCTTAAATCTAATTCTTTGAATGTCTCTATAAGATCTTTTCTGAATATGTATAAAATGTCACCGTTCATACAACACAAGTCTATTAAACTATTGTACTTGATTCCAATATTATCTCGTCCTCAGATGATAAACACCATTTATCTTCTATTCAAATAATAGTGCTTCTGTAACTAAATGGTTTCAGCGGCATCAACGATGGAAAACATTAAGAATTCACGCAATTCCATGTAATAGAATTTCTTTATAAAGCTTTAGCTTTCGCAAATAATCCTATCTACTTCATAAAAACCTTAGTTTTCGCTTATAATTATATCTCAATTAGTGAATCTGATATCGGAATTATGCACGCGTGGAAGTCCCTTCCACTCTTTGATAACTCGTTTTGAGTTAAAAACAACAGTGGGGGAAAGGCATGATATCCCCATGGTGTTTTATAAAGAGGCTCACATTCAGAAAATTATTGGAATATATATATATATATATGTGTGTATGTGTGTAATATATATATATGTAATATATATATATATATATATATATATATATATATATATATATATATATATATGTGTGTGTGTGTGTGTGTGTGTGTGTGTGTGTGTGTGTGTGTGTGTGATATATATATATATATATATATATATATAGAGAGAGAGAGAGAGAGATACACATGTATTTATATATGTGTGTGTATGTATGTATATATGTGTGTATATGTATGTTTGTCCATGTGATGTATATATATGTACATATACGTATATAAATATCCAGATATATACGTGTATATATATATTACAATTATATAGTAATATAGGTATATGTATATATATATATGTATATATATATATATATATATATATATATATATATATATATATATATATACTTGTATGTGATGTGTGTTTGTGTGTGTGTCTGTCTGTGTGTATGTGTGCGCGCATGCGTATTTGCCGCTGTGTGTGTGTACACTCAAAATCGTTAAGCATACAAGAACCTCACAATGGAGAAAATCTTAATTTGCCTAATTGAAGCTTTCATTGCTTAAGTGTGCTCAACATCTAATTAACAATTCGTTAGGGGTTATGACCAACACCTAACTGGTTAAACGGAATGCATGATTGCCAAATATCCTCACACATCGATTACACGCATATATTTTCCTCACACCTAGATGTGTATTCTCCGACATCAAGGGGTAGTTGCGAGCCATAGCTTCCACAACCGATCAGTATACTGTGATACGTGGGTATAAATAGCAGTCGGTTACTAGGGGTTTAATATAAAGGGAAGGAAGCGAATATATTTTAGACACAGGAAAAATACACTTCTATATTTCTTGTGTTCTCATCTTCATAGTCGCTTTCAATACCTTTCGGCTTTTGTGCGCTCCAGGCTTCTTCAGATGTTTTATGATCCACTTCAATGCCTTGCCTGAGATTGGACTCGGAACCTTTTGCAAGTTCATTGCATTTCAGTGCTTTTATCCGCTATGCCACAAGAAGAAAGCAAGAGTGTGCACAGCAGAAACATTAGTGAAAGCAACAATGAAGATGAGGACATCTTCACTTAAAGAAAAGTAAAATTTTACAGTGATAATGAAAACAATTTTAGAGCGTTGTACCAGCAAAGATACTAAGTCAGAAAGCTTAAAATATCGCATAGAAATTAATACATAATAACTAGAGACATAGACTATCTTCATCGGTTATATTGAGTCCTCTATTCACTGAAGAGTGCTCTATAACTAATGTGAATAATTTGGGACACTGGCCTCTCTATCTATCTGTCTATCTATCTATCTATCTATCTATCTATCTATCTATCTATCTATCTATCTATCTATCTATCTGCTTCTGTTAGAATGGGGGTAGCTGATGAAGTGAATGTTCTCTATGTGGCCTGTGTGTTTTCTGTACTCGTTTATCATTTTGTCTTCGCTTTGTTTGCAATGTCCTGTACCCAGATATGCATCTATATATACAGGTAGATGTAAGTATGTACATACATGTACGTATATATGCATATATTCATTTATTATTTGTAATATATATATATATATATATATATATATATATATATATATATATATATAGCAGTAGGTTACTGTT
>NC_142938.1:19294721-19309721 GCF_046866305.1 Octopus bimaculoides | reverse complement strand
GGGTGAAGAGAAGTGGGAGTGGAGAGAAGTATGAAGAGAGGTGAAGAGACGTACAAAGAAGTAGGAGTCGGAGCAGGAGGTGGGGGAGGGGAGAGATGGGTGGTAGGAGGGGGGGAGAGACAGGAGGAGGGGGGGAGAGACAGGAGGAGGGGGTTAGATGAAGAGTGGAGGGGAGTTGAGCCCATGTGGCGCAAAGGAGCGAAGATAGAAGATTAATTCCTGTTCACGGCGCAAACGGGAGTCCGGATGGCCCCTGTGCATGGACAATCCAAACACAGACAGGTGTTGCCGCAAGGAGTGGCCGGCAGAACGGAAGTGGCGTGACACCGGGGTGTCATTGCCGACGTTGATATCTCGGAGGTGTTCCGCGAATCGGTCGGCCAAGCGGCGCCCCGTTTGTCCGATGTACAGGGATTGGCAGAGAGAGCAGGAGAGGCAATATATGATGTTGGTAGACGTGCAGGTGAAGGAGTCGGTGATGCGATAGGGTCGGTGATGGGTGCTGGTGAGGAGGGTGGTGTTGGAGAGGTAAGGGCAAGTGCGGCAGCGTGGGCGGGAGCAGGGGAACGAGCCAGGTTGGGAGGTTGGGTTGGGGAAGAAGCTGTGGATCAAGAGGTCCCGTAGGTTGTGGGCTCGTTTGAAGGAGGGGAGGGGTCGATTAGGGAAGATGTGGGAGGTGGAGGGGTCGGACTGGAGGCGCCGAAAAGCTCGGAGAATGGAGCGTTGGAGGGGTAGGGTGGTGGGATGGTAGGTGAGGGGAAAAGGGAGGCGGGAAACGGCAGGGCGGGTTCGGGGGGAGAGAGCAGATGCACGGTCCACAGAACGTGCTCTGGCAAGGGCGGTGAGGATGGTGGTGGGTGGATATCCACGCAGGCTAAAGTGGTGAGCCATGAGTTGAGACTGAGTCTCAAAGTCATGGCTGTCGCTACAAAGTCTGCGTAGACGGAGGAATTGGGAATAGGGGATGGAAAGTTTTGTGTGTCTAGGGTGGGAGGAGGAGAAGTTGAGATAGGAGTGTGAGTTTGTGTGTTTGTAGTGGATGGAGGTGCTAAGGGCGGAGTGGAGGATGCTGACCGAAATGTCGAGAAAGGGGACAGAGGTGTCAGAGACAGTACAGGAGAAGTGGAGGGCAGGATGGAAAGATTGAACGAAAGAGAGGAACGAGTCAAGATGTTCGCGGGAGAGAGAGGTGGCACCGATACAGTCGTCGATATACCGACCGTATAGTTCGGGAGTGGGACCAGTGAAACTGGAGAATATTTGGGCCTCAACATAACCAACGAAGAGGTTCGCGTAGTTGGGGACCATTCTCGTCCCCATGGCCACTCCCGAGACGTGCTAGTAGATATCTCCCGTGAACGAGAAGCAGTTGAGAGATAGGACAAGTTCGGCCAGACGAATGAGTGTGGAGGTGTCGGGTTGTGGGTTGGGGCGTTGGTCTAGAAAAAACTTCAGGGCACGCAGCCCCTCGTCGTGGGGGATCACTGTATAGAGGCTCTGGATGTCTAGAGTGAAGAGAAGCTTATATATATATATATATATATATATATATATATATACATAAATATATACCATACATCTATACATATATACACACACACACATATATAAATATAAATATAATATATGCAGTCTGATCAATAAGTATCCGGACTGTAGCTATATAAGGAAGCTAAAGCATGCAGAGTGAAGCCACTCGGCAAATGTTGGCCTTGAACTCCTATGTGCATACGCACTAAGTTTTAACGTTCTAGTTCACTTCCACTGTTTACAGCAGTGCTTAGAAGAAAGGTGTGTAGCGTGTGATCATCGCATTGGCCATGACAAAGTTGTCATGGCGATACCTGCTCAGACACCTACACAAAGTTGCAGAAAGTGCTTGTATATATATACATATATATATATATATATACATATATATATATATATATATATATATATATATATATATATATATATATATATATATATATAGAGAGAGAGAGAGAGAGAGAGAGAGAGAGAGAGAGAGAGAGAGAGAGAGAGAGAAATGAAGAGTTGCAGAAAGAAAGAAAGAAAGAGAGAGATTTACTTGTTGAATGCAGAAGTGATCTTTGCCGGATCTCCAAGACAAGTGATTCACTATGCCATAAGTGTTCTATTTAAAGTGCAGCAGTTTAACCACATACAAAACAGACATGAGCAGGAAGAAGTTTCCAGAGGTCGGAACGACTGGGTCAGGAAGGACTGGGAATAATAGTTCTGAGGGCGTTCGGTACACAATGAGTGACGAGAAGTGAGAAGAAAAGAAGGAAAAGAAGTGAGAAGAAAAGAAGAAAAAGAAGTGAGAAGAAAAGAAGAAAAAGAAAATGGAGATTGGGAAGCTAATAATTGTTTATTATTAAGAGTAAATTAATCATCATCACTTACAGCTGTTTCGATCAATGCTCAGTAAATATCAAGTAAATATTAAATTTATATGACCTGAACATAATATCTTCAGAGGGAACAAAATATACCCGTGGATGTTTTATATGTGCTTATGAATAAACACATAAAACATCCAAGGGTATTTATTTAATATTTACTGAGTATTAATTGAAACAGTAGATGATGGCTAATTTGCAGTTAATAATAAACAATTATTAACTCCCCAATCTCCTTTTTTCTTTTTCTTCTTTCACATATATGCTTTTGCATTTGTACCACAGTTGGATATAGCCCCAGACATATTCAAAGCATCACCTCATTGGTTGGATAACTTCCTTCGGTGATATGAGCTCTCTCTAAGAAGATCGACAACACTGTGCAAGCTGGAGGATGCAGAAGCGATTCAACGTGCACTTGCATTCATGTCCTTCGTTGATGGTACCGACTTTTCTAAACGCAATCTCTCCAAATAATTGCTACGGATGAGACCGCAATATTTATGGGCCAAGGATCTAAAACAATTGAATAGACAGGTGCCTACGTTGCCTAAAGGGGTTACGAAAGTGCAAGAGTTACTTGTATTTTAGCAATTTGTCTTGATGGAACAAAAGTCCCACTGCTTATCATCACAAAGGGCAAAACAGAGAAAATAGAACGGGTTTCGGGCATTTATGTCCTTGAAACGGAAAAGGCTTGGTGCACACAAGCTGTTATAAGAAAACGGGTTGATTTAACTATGCCACTTGTTTTATGTGGTTCTCAAAGAGGTCTTGTAGTCTGGGATTCGGCCAGTACTTATTGCGTAAAAGATATGAAAACCTTCCTTTCTGAAAGAAGAATTGACCACATAATTGACTTCATATCTATAAACATTAGATCTTGTAATAAACAAGCCCTTCAAGGATTATTTGCGTATGGAAGTGAATGAATATATCGAACATAGAATGGAGAGAAATCAGCGTGGAAACTTTGTCAAACCCAACCTCTAAGGAATCGTGAATTGCGTGAACAATTCATGGAATAAAATTGCCAACAGTTGCGTTTCCAATGCACTACGAGCAGGGTAGTAGGACAAAAAAAGTGTTCATTTAAGGAAAGTTATATTGCCAAACATGAGAGATTGGGGTCCATGATTCTACAGGAAAGGGATTTACAAGAAATTCAGTCTGAAGTTCGGGGTTTGATGATTTATAACGATGTTCCAGAAGAGGACGAAATGTTTGTACATGACTAAAAACAAGAAGCAAATAAATAAAGTTTTGTTAACTAAAAACATGAGTTTCCTTTTTACAATCTTTTTTCCTTTTACTCGAGGAAATGAGACCTTTTGTCTTTCTTGGGTTTTTTGTTTTTTTTTTTCGCAAAAAATATAAGACATTCCCTGAAAATAAGACCTGGTCTTACATTAATTTTGCATCCAAAAAATGCACTAGGGTTTTTTTTTCGGGGAACCACGGTATATCCACTCACATACATACTTGCGTGTTTATGTATGGAACAAGCGTTTGCTTGGGGAAGAAGAAGATGGTTATATGTCCAGCATCTGGTTATTCTTCTAATTGCATTGATTAAAAAAAAACCTTCTATTCAAGATCGTACTAACGAATTCACCACAGGGTGAATCGCTACAAACAGCATGGCTTGAAATTAAAGAAGAATCGAATGAAAACAACGTCAGAATAGGTAACTGAAATGTTATTTATATATTTATCGAAGGGACCCATTAACGCATTTGGCGCCCTCGCTAACCGTTGCTAGGATGATTCTTGTTTCCATCTGATACACATTGTATTCTGAACACAACACGTCCAACAGAGATATCCCCAGACGAATATCGTTATAGATATGCCTAACGAAGTATTTATGTTACGATTGACAAACAGCTGCAGACAAACGCGCACACATGGCGTTTTATCGAAACCCAAATAACTTCACAAACTGTTACTCAAAGTTTCACACAACCGATCAACAGACAACCCTGAGTATTTTGCTCATATGTGTGTTTACAAATCTTTATTATGTGCAACTCAGTTACACATAATACAACTCAGTTACATAGACGTAGCCATGTACCGAGCTAACTAGCTAATTAATCTACCTACCTAGCCAAGTAGCTACCTACATACATCCCTAGATACTTACCATATCTTTCTACCTACCAACTCTCCTACATAGATACCTATTACATGCATACATACATACATACATACATACACACATACATACATACAAACATGCATACATACATGCATGCACACATACATATATATACATACATACACACATCCATACATGCATAAACACATGCATGCATATATGCATGAATGCCCCTACTCGTCTTATACACTACACATCACTCAGTAATTAATTTTTTTATTCGATGTGAAAGAGAAATATTTAATGGTACTTTTTGACTATATTTATTGGTTTGATCAGACATTATTTAATTTTTATGTATATATATATATATATATATATATATATATATATATATATATATATATATATATACATATATATATATATACATATATATATATATATATATATATATATATATATATATATATATATATATACACATACATACGCACACACACAGATACGTACTTGCATATACACTCATACCCACACGCATACATACTTACATACATGCACACACACGTGTGTGTATGTTTATGTATGTATGTATATGTTCATATGCCGGCTTATTGTTGACAGATAGTCGGTCATCACCTCCATTAACCTCTCAGCTGAAAACAAACCAAAAACGAACATGGCGGCGGCAGCAGCGATTTGACAGCAGCAGCAGCAGTAGCAGCAGTAGTAGTAGTAGTAGTAGTAAGGGTTGTTGTGGTGGTGGTGGTAGTGGTGGTGGTGGTGGCCATAGTAATAGCAGTAGTAGTGGTGGTGGTGGTGATGGTAGTATATATATATGTTGATGGTGGTGATGACGATAAGGAAGCTGATGGTGATAGCGGTAACGGTGATAGATGTAAAGATGGCGGTAATGGTGGTTGCAGTCGTAGTAGTGAAGGTTGTAATGGTGGTTGGGATAATGGTGGAGACGGTGGAGCGAGTACTTGGGTCGATTAATGCGTGTTGGAATTTTAAGTCCTGTGGTACTTTGAGAATTCCTGTGAGTAAAGGACGATTAGGACGTTTGTAGTAGTAGTAGTAGTAGTAGTAGTAGTAGTAGTAGTAGTAGTAGTAGTAGTAGTAGTAGTAGTAGTAAAAACAAATATGTAGTAATGACAGTGGTAGCAGCAGTAGCAGTTGTAACAGCAGCTGATGTAGTAGTAGTAGTATTTGTTGCTGCTGTGGTAGATAAAGTAGTAGTAGCAGCATCAGTAGTTGTAGTAGTAGTAGCAGTAGTAGTAGTAGTAGTAGTAGTAGTAGTAGTAGTAGCAGCAGCAGTAGTAATAGTAGTAGTAGTAGTAGTAGTGGCAGCAGCAGCAGCAGCGGCAGTAGCAGCAGCAGTAGTAATAGTAGTAGTAGTAGTAGTAGTAGTAGTAGTAGTGGCAGCAGCAACAGCAGCAGCAGCGGCAGTAGCAGCAGCAGTAGTAGTAGTAGTAGTACTAGTAGTAGTAGTAGCAGCAGCAGTAGTAGTAGCTGTTGTTGTTGTTGTTGTTGTTGTTGTCGTTGTAGTAGTAGTAGTAGTAGTAGTAGTAGTAGTAGTAGTAGTAGTAGTAGTAGTAGTAGTATCTCTCGTTGTTATTGTTTAGTCACTGTTTTAGTAATTTCTATGAACGAAAGCGTTCCATCCGTGATAATCCTGTCTTTTTCTTATTTGTAGGGAAACCAGAATCACATTACCCAAGATGTCCTGTTTCGAGACAAGCTTTTGGAATTCATCTTTTACTATTGCTTACCATCACACAGTCTCAGTACTTTTAAAGATATCATAGACGCAGGAGTGGCTGTGTGGTAAGTAGCTTGTTTACCTTGACTTCTGGTCTTGCGTGCTGACTACTTCCGGTAGACCCGAGGAACAGAGTGGACGGGTGTTTTTCAACTCCGTCCAATATTGAACTATTGAGAAGTCAGCTGAGGTAGGTGGAATTGTCTTTTTTTTTTGAGCTGGGTGAGAATTATTGTTGTATATATTTTTTCACAGTAAATTTCGCCCAGCTCTGGGCAATTTCGTCTGCTACGGCGACTGTAGTTGTTGCTAATTTTAGTGAGCAAATTGTGTTTCTCGTTCGTCGTTATTGGTGGGCGTGTTCGACTCACCATGACGGCGAACTGAGAATTTTTTGTGAAAAACTTTTTGTGTCTCACTTAATTTCGAGAACTGTTGTTTTTGTGGGCGTATCTTGCCTCCGAAAAACTTGTGAAAATTCTAACAATTTCTGAAGGATTTTTGGGCAAGTGTCTTCTACTATAGCTTCGGGCCGACCAAAGCCTTGTGAGTGGATTTGATAGACGGAAACTGAAAGAAGCCCGTTGTATATGTATATATATGTATATGTATGTGTGTGTATATGTTTGTTCCATCCAAAAGTACTAGGCTTACAAAGAATAAGTCCTGGGGTCGATTTGCTCGACTAAAGGCAGTGCTCCGGGACTTACAAGTATACATATCATACAGAAATAACACTACTAGGTACCGCGCACATCCTACGAAACACTTTCAATACAGTGAAAATATGAGCACTACAGCAAACCACAGCACACACCCAAGGCACACAGAACTGCGTTCGGTAGAGTAGTGAAAGCACGTGATTAAAATAAAACTACTGAATAATAATGCTAAACGCATCGGAGGGGGTGATGCATACACGGCGGGCAGATAAATGTTTTCGCGTATTATAGTGTGACTTACAATGCGTTGATTACCCATGCTTTTTAACTGAACTGAATTAATTTCTTTTTTTTTTTATTATCAGCATTATAGGTATTTATACTCCGGTGAAATCAAGAAATCAACTCGTAAATAAATGAAACCTTTGAATCCATCAGTGTACACGCACACACGCACACACACACACACACACACACACACACACACACACACACATGCACACACGCACGCACTCACACACACACAGTTGCATATGTATGTATGTATGGACGCACACGTGTCTACGCGCATAGGTACACCATGATCTATGCACACGCAGATGAGGGGCGATTCATATGAAAAGCAAAATGAACAAAATAATATGACTACCTGCTTATAGGGAAATATGTAATTGGGATTTTTTTTTAAAGATAATCAAACTAAATGTTCATCATTGCGAGCTATTCACCTAATGAGTATTTCTATTCCAAATGTGATGAAAATCCGTTCAGCCGTCTTCCAGTAATTTTGCAAACATACAGATAAGCAGAGGAAGATGATTGATTACAATATCCTACTTTCGCTTACGCGCGCAAAGTATTAATAATAGCTTACAGCAGTGCTCTACTCACAGAATGAAAACACATTTACATATAAAATCTGGAAGAAAATAACCTAGATAAGGATTTGCCGAGAGCAATGAACCCTAATAAACTAGCTAACATGCAGAGATATATTCTCAAAACAAAACAAAAAATATCCAGGAATAAAAATAGAGTACTTAAAATGATGATGATGATGATGATCCTTTCTACAACATGCATATGCTTGAAATTTTGGTGGGTGGGGGCCTAATCGATTACATCAAAACCAATGCTCAATGGGTACTTATTTCATTGACCTCGAAATAATGAAAGTCGGCTTCGCGGGTGATCTGAACTTAGGACCTAAAGACGAAAGAAATGCCACTTAGCATTTTGCTTGGCGTGCTAACCATTCTGCCAGCTTGCTGTCTTTATCATTATTATTATTGTTGTTATTATTATTATTATTATCATTATTATTATTATTATTATTATTATTATTATTATTATTATTATTATTATTATTATTATTATTACTGTTGTTGTTGTTGTTATTACCATTATTAAGGCGGCGACCTTGCTGAATCGCTAGCACGCTGGACGAAATGCTTAGCGGTATTTCGCCCGTCGCTACATTCTTAGTTTAAATTTCGCCGAGGTCGACTTTGCCTTTCATCCTTTCGGGGTCGATAAATTAAGTACCAGTTACGCACTGGGGTCGATGTAATCGACTCATCCCCTCCCCCAAAATTGCTGCCCTTGTGGCAAAATTTGAAACCAGTATTAGTATTATTAAGGCGGTGAGCTGACAGAATCGTTAGCACGCCGAGCGAAATGCTTAGCGGCATTTCTTCTGTCTTTATGTTCTGATTTCACAATCCACCTTTCGGGGTCGATATATTAATTACCAGTTAAACACTGGAGTCGATACAGTTCTATATTTAAGAGATGAGCAATTATTTACATTATTTACAATTGACGGATATTTGTCCTCATCTTGTTAGTTTTTAACAACGTTTCGGCTGATATACCCTCCAGCCTTCATCGGGCGTCTTGGGGAAATTTCGAACCTGGGTTCTCATTCCTAAGTTATTTTTCGATGTTATTATTATTATTATTATTATTATTATTATTATTATTATTATTATTATTATTATTATTATTATTTTATGTTTGACTTTTGTTTTGCATTTGTACAAGTTGGATCCAAGTCTCACCCAGAGACCTCAAGAGACAACAAGTTAGAAGTTCATGTAGGTGTTATGCCTAGAGTACCATATATTTGGATTTGTACAGTTTTGTTCAAGTGAATGTTTAAGAAACCATAAGAAAATTATGTGTTTGCTTTAAAATTTGAGATCACATAGACAGTATTTTACGTAGGATATGGGCAGTTCCCATGAGCACTATCTTTTGAACTTCAGCCATTTTGGGGTTTCCTGGAATCTGATCTAGGTAGTAATCAGCCCGTTTCGCTGTCATTCCCAGGGCACCTATGACAATAGGTATTGTTTTCGTCTTCAGATTCCACATTTTGCTAATTTCTATTTCACCGAAAAATACCTTAGGAATGAGAACCCAGCTTCGAAATTTCCCCAAGACACCTGATGAAGGCTGGAGGGTATATCAGCCGAAACGTTGTGTTAACAACAAACAAGATGAGGATAAATATCGGTCAAATGTAAATAATGTAAATAATGTACTGGAGTCGATGTAATTGACTTAGCCTGTGCTAAATTGCTGACCCTATGCAAAAAAAATTGAAATTATTATTATTATTATTATTATTATTATTATTATTATTATTATTATTATTATTATACTTTAAATGACAGGGATGACAATCGTTTCTATGATGAGGAAGAGGTAAAGGAGGATCTTCTTGCTCGTAGTTCTTCTCTACATCATCATCATTATCATTCATCGTTGTCGTCGTCGTCGCCGTCATCATCATCATCATCATCATCATAAATGAACGTTATTATCGCAATACATTGGTTAACATGTGTAACATATGATAGTTATGATACAAAATTTGTTGTAGGTGATGAATATGATGATGATGATTATCATCATCATGATCATCATCATCATGAGTAGGAGTAGGAGGAGGAGGAGTCAGTGGTGGTGATGGTGGTGGTGTTGTTGGTGGTGGTGGTGCTGCTGCTGTTGAGGAATAGGAAGAGGAGGCGGAGGAAAAA
This sequence comes from Octopus bimaculoides, assembly GCF_046866305.1. NCBI lineage: Eukaryota > Metazoa > Mollusca > Cephalopoda > Octopoda > Octopodidae > Octopus > Octopus bimaculoides. The sequence goes on along the minus strand of NC_142938.1, from coordinate 19,299,744 downwards.
GGGGAAAGGAAGATTTGGAGGGGATGAATGATTGCTGTGATAATGATGGCGGCATTGGAGATGATAAAATAAGCATACAGAATGAAATAGAATGAAATCGTATGAAATAGAACGAAACAGAATTGAACAAGAGCAGAACAGGAAAGAAAATAGAGGAGAAGATAAAGAAGAAAATGAAAGAAAAGACGAGAAGATGAAGCGAATAGAAGAGAAGAAGAAGAAAGCGAAACAAAACAGAGATGATTAGAAATCAATACTTGTTAAAGCCGACGAATCTGTATTTGGTATTCTCTGTCTGCACCATTATGCTACCATTTAAAACTAAAAATGAAAAAGGATAAAAGAAAAAAACCATGTAGAATAATAAGAAGGAAAACAGACAAATATAACGACGTCAAACAAACAAAATTTATACAAAATGGCGAACACATAGAAGAAGCAGACGACCGAGAAGATGGTGTAGAAAAAGGGGGAATAACTAACAATAAAACACCACCAACAACAGCAAAAATATTAATGAAATAAAATAAAATAAAATAAAATAAAATAAAATGCTACAAAACAAAGATATCTCAAAGTGGACGATGAAAAAGAAGAAAGAAAATGAAGAAATATTGGTAATTTCATTTAGAAAGCCTTGTTAGAAAAAGGGTAAAAAAAAGAAAAAAGAATCAAACTTGCAACGCCAGACATTCAACATGGTATACGTTCCGCTGGTCTTATTATCTCTAACGCAATTTGACGGCTATCCCAAGAGAAGATGATAAATTTATTTCCTTGATCTTTCAAGCAACGTGGCTAGCTACTTCGAATAACAGTTGAAAGTTGTGTTCTTTGTTCTGGCCTCAGTCTAGCTAGCTTGTTTCAACTGTTGGACTGTTTGACTGTATAACTGTTTGACTGTTTGACAAAAGCTGTCTTTTGATATGAAAGAAACGCGGTTGTATGTCTACGTAAGAGTGTGTGTCTATATGTAACTCTGTGTGTGTGTGTGTGTGTGTGTGTGTGTGTGTGTGTGTGCGTGTGTGTGTGAGTGGCGTTTTGTATGTGCGCATGGAAGTAAATGTGTTTGCGTAAATGAAGAGAATTCTATGTTTGTAATCTTTTTTGAATGCATACATACACAAATGCATACATATTTATGCACACATTTACATATATATATATATATATATGTGCATATGCACATGTATAACATTATATGCACATATACGTATAATATGTAAATATATATAGAACATAAATGTTTATATGTGTATGTGTGCGTACATACATATACTTATATACTTACATATATACATATATATATATATATATATATATATATATATATATATATATATATATATATATATACACACACAAATATCCATACATTTAAATTCTCTTCTCTCTCTACCTATCTATCTACACACACATATATATATATGCATATGATATATGCAAATCTCTCTCTGATATATATATATATATATATATATATATATCAATTTATGTATGTGTGACTTATATGAATATATATATATGTACAATATTGATATATTTGCATATATAAATATATACATATTTACATACATACATATTATATATATACACACATGCATACTTATATATATATATATATATATATATATATATATATATATATATATATACATATATATATATATATATATATATATATATATATATATATATATATATATATATATATATATATCTACATACATACGCACATATGTACATATATATATATATATATATATATATATATATATATATATATATATATATATATATATATATATGTATATATATATATATATGTGTGTGTGTGTGTGTGTGTGTGTGTGTGTTTAATATTGTAATATATACAATGCTATGTCTTTTTGATCCAAAATAGAAATGTATGCCAAGATAGTGCTCGATATATTCAGATAGAGCTAATTCAAATATGTTAATAGTTGGACAACTATTTATACTGGGAACAATATATTCCATATGTACAGATAACGAACGGATATTTCAATATCTGTATATAGAGAGATTATATTGCTTCCAGGATACTTTTCTATTTAACTATAAGCATTTTAGATGTGTATGGTTCAACATCTCCCACGAAACTTTAAGTAATGTTCAGCTAAGTCAGACTGTCATAAAATACATGTAAGTGAGATGAGTGTTACTTTCATTCGCTTGTTTACTCACATGTATGGGTATATGTATGTACGCATGTATGCGTGTGTGTGCGCGTGCGCCTGTGTGTGTGCGTGTACGCGTGTATGTGTAGGTACAAATATTGTAGTAGGTACGTGGAAGCAGAGTTGCGAGAAAATAAACATTTAGATCAGTTCAAAAATGCTTCGGACATGTTTCGATTTGTAGAAAAGGCGTATTCACTGTCGTTTGACAGTGAGAAGAATTCTCGCTTTTAACGATAGTCGGTAAAAAATACTAACAGTTATTTTCAGGCGCCGCATGGCGGTATTGATGATAGCCAAGAAGCTAGAAATGCATTCAACGCTGTCATGAAAAAGTTTCGGTTGAAAACCTTGACATAAAATTCGGAACTGAAAGCCTGAAAGTCGTTCGCTATTGCTTTCACCATTGTTCTAGCAACTTCTGTGACAGCACTGGTGCGAAGTTGTACTGGCGCTTCACCTCTCCTAGGATAACATGCCTTCTTCTCTCCAATTCTTTGATTCTATGTAATCTGAGTAAGTTTGCTATGTAAATATATGTATATATACTTATATATGGCTATCATCTGAAAATTCTAAGCGTGCCAGCTTTCTTTACATGTATACTTGTATATACATTTTGTATATTAAAACACAAGGTTTTATCTGTTTATTTGAATCGTTCTTTCTCTCTCTCTCTCTCTCTCTCTCTCTCTCTCTCTCTCTCTATATATATATATATATATATATATATATATATATATATATATATATATATATATATGTATGTATACACACGTATGTATGGATATATATATATGTATATATATATATATATGTATATATATGCATATATATACATATATATACATACCTATGTGCATGTGTGTGGGTAGTTACTCAGTCTTTCTTATCATTTCATTACTGTTATTGCTGTAGTTTGAAACTAGTTTATTCGCTATCAAGCAGATACACGATGAAAGGTGTTCTAACCACGGCTATTCTGTCACTTTTTCAGACTCAGTGGTATTTTAGACTGGGTTATCCAAAGTGATCTTCCATGTTGAAAAAAAAAAAACAAAAAAAAAACAACGAGAGAAAATTATTCTCTCTGTCTTACAGATAGTGTGACCACGTAGAGTACCATTGTTTGAATAAAGGTCCAATATCAGGAAACAATAATCGATATCTTTAAAGTCCACTCTTCAATCTCAGAAGCCATGCAGATGTTGTTAACACAAGAACGCGCCTCTACAGTGTGTATATGTACGTATGTACGTATGTATGTATGTATGTATGTATGTACGTACGTAGGTTTGTCATTGCAGAGTCTAAATTTTGTGTCTACTTCATTGTGTGTGTGTCATTAAATTGATCGTTCCGGGTGAGGTGACTCTGATCTTGTGCCGCTTATTATTATTATTATTGTTGTTGTTGTTGTTGTTGTTGTTGTCATTTAACCACAAGGGTTTACATTAAGATAAAACATTATGTACAGTACATGACAAAACAAAGAATGTATGTGTATATGTGTGTGTGTGCTTGTGTATGTGTACGTGTGTGTTTGTGTGTGTGTGTGTGTGTGTTATTGATGTGAAGGTTTTACGTGTAAACAAGACTAACAATTTTTTTTTTAAATCAACAATATGTAATGCTCAATAGGGAGATGCTCATGGAAAACCCCCATAAAACCCCATAAAAACCATGGGTACCCTGACTTTTGGGGCAGGTGCCTTTTTTTTCATACATACATACATATATACAAGTTTAAATATGTTAAAGTTTGAGGAGATTGTATTGATAGTGGTGAAATTATCGATAAATATCGCCACAATATTGAAACTCTGTTGTATATGCTTCAGACAGGGTATCCCTCTAGATCAGAGGTTCTAAAATGAAGTCCATATGGCCCTTTGTGTTTTATATAAGATTTTGTTGTTAAAATCTATCCGCAATAGATTGGTTACATTTCTACTATGTACAAAATATTTCAACAAATATTTTTTTATACAATTCCAAATAGCATTTAATTATAAAAATATGATAGGATTTTTTTTTATCATCGATTGGCTGTGACTGTGCACTCGAGTAAAATAGGAATCGAGGAGAATCCATAAGTAAAAAAAAAAAAAAAACATTGAGAAACACTTCTCCAGATGATTATTTCCAAAAGGGTTCGCTTTAGTTCTCGATAAGCATTTTCAACAGAAACCAAACAGAGATAACCTTAAATCAATGAAAATGACCAATGTCAATTGTAAACATCTTGTCCTGAATAAAATTGAACTGTCATCTGTAACCAAGAAGAACAGTCTGTGCAGTTTGCAGTTTCATAAAAATTGCTTATTCAATAGTGGAATGTAATGGCTTAAAAATGTAATGGCTTAAAAATTGCAGGCTGCTGAGTTTTCTGGAATGGTAGAGTTTCCAGAGATGTTGTCACCTACAATATGGTGGCATTACATTTTCGAAGCATTTATTGCCACTGATGGAAGATCGCATGTCGCATACAAACACACTGCGATCACCGGAGCATAGCTCTCCCATGCATCGAATATTGCGACCATCTGCTGCTTGATTGAAAATCAATTTTGAACAAATACATAAGAACAGAGCTGCTTTTGATAAGTCCTAGATCAAAATTCTGTGCAAATTTAAACAAAACTGAGTACAGAGTAGACAACCGACTGTCACAAATGGTGGATAATGCAGGCAGCATAAATGCATGCAGGAGCAATTGAAGTGGTTGTCATCGAAATCGAATCCACAGCTGCCGTATCTATATATATATATATGTGTGTGTGTGTGTGTGTGTGTGTGTGTGTGTGTATACGTGTGTGTAT
>NC_142938.1:19277221-19279721 GCF_046866305.1 Octopus bimaculoides | reverse complement strand
ATCTAATGCTCTTAGCTTAGTTTTTCCTTGGGGCTGGCTAGATTGGAGCACTATCGAGAATAACCAGCCGAAATTGCAAGGATAATCTGGATTTCGACTGAAGAGAGAAAACTCCGAATGACCTGTCCGTGTTTTCTTTGTATCGTCTATCTGTATGTTTTGTCCCTTTTTTGTATCACCTAACTATCTAGATATTTTGCGTTCTTGTCCCATTCTGTATAATTTGTATATATATATATAGCAGGAAGCCGTTAATAGTCCAGAATGCGAAAAGTTTGTAATAGTTCGGACGTAGACAGCAACACACCAAGATAAGTTAGAAATGAAATGCATAGTGCTGCTGTAATATTGTTTTGTAAGTAGATCAATAGTATCACTGGTAGAAACTTTCGAATTGGTAGAACAGAGGTGTGTAGCTAGTCCTTTACAGCTGTTTCTAGAATTGTTGCGTGATTAGTGCAGATCTGTGCATGTTGTCATGCACCTCTAAAGTTTTTGTTGGCATCCAATGTCATCGTCAGAAGAAGTAGGTTGCGATTGACCTTTCATTTAAGACAGAAGCATCTTCTGAATCGCAAACAAATCCCAATTGAGGATTATCCTTTCTCCTTCACTTTTTATAACCCAGTCAGCAAAGGAAAGGCAGTGCCCATCACCCTTGAGAAGGCCCTGTATGCGTAATGGAAGGGATGTGCTTTTTGTTATTCTTGCTAGAGACTTAGTCTTTCGCACAGAACTGGTGACGATGGGCACCTATTGCAGCAGCTGTTCAGACAGTTACCATTCTTCAGAGTGTAGACACATGCTTTCATTCCATCATGGAATTTTCCATTAAGTATTTTACCTGTTTTGGCTACGGTCAGCCATAGTATGCAACGCATAAAAGAGATGTTAAAAACAAGATTTTTAATATGATGAAAGGCCTTCCACCGCATCAACCCCGCTCGCTAAATAACGTATGCGTTTACCCCCACTAAATTTATAATCTACATCATTAGATGCAAACATCAGAGTTTTTCTTCTCCTAAAGAAATGTCTAAACAAAAGACTAGGGGACCCTCACTCAAGTTGTTCGATAGTTGTTGACTCTACTAAGTTCTTACGACCTTTGACGGGTTTTGATTTTTTGTCATGCAGAGTTTCCAACGGAAACCACCCATCTTACCAGGCAGATTCGAAGAACTGCAGGTTTAGTCGCCAACGACCAGACAAAGGGGCAGGTTGTACTGGGTTACATCTTACCAGTAGCACTAATAGTGACCTGACATATATACAGACGTACTTACATATAAACATGCATAAATGCATGCACGCATTCCATATATTTATATATACAGGTATATTATATTGGGTTGGCAACTAAGTTCCCGCCGTTTTTTTAAAATTTAGATTTTTTAAAAGGTTTAATAAAAATAACAACTAATTAATCAATAATGTATTCACCCTTGTTGTTTACAACTTCTTCCCAACTTTCAACAAGATTTCCAATACCTCGTCGGTAGAAATCACCCGATTTCGACTCGAAAAATTGATCCGACTAAGCTCTCAATTCTGCATCAGTATTGAACAAAACTCGTTGGACGAAACATCGTTTTATGCGGATGAAGATCTTGTTTCACGCGTGGTGTTGCTTGTTTACCGGGGCTAAGCCATTCCTTACGCTGCTTCATATTGATGTACAGGCACCATTTTTCATCGCCAGTAACGATTCGGAAATCGTTGCTTGTGTCCATGAGTTGAGCGGTAACGGGCAAGCAAACCAGTGGAGATTGTGACTCGTTGATTTTTGTTGTTGTCACTTAAAGCATTCGGAACCCATGCTCCATACTTCTGAACCTTTCCCATCGAGTGAAGATGCTTCTCTATAGCAGTGTGGGAGCATTCCATTTTCTCTGTCAGTTTGGTTTAATCACTCTTCATCGAACTCAACAAGACGGTTTGAACGAGGTGCGTCTTTGAGATCAAAATTTCCATATGTAGCCTAGATTTTACCTACTCTACGCCCACAGTTTGGATTTTTAATAAATTCAAATGTATTTTTATTAAAGTGAGACATGGCAATGGCCATGTTTAAGAAAAAGAGATAGTTTTAAAACTTTTAACACTATGACAAAAAAAAAAGGTACAATTATATGAATACAAACAATATTTTCTTTTCTCATTAATGCAGATTGGATAATTAATTATTTTCAAACACTGAGGCTCTCTTTACTTCCTATTCATCTTGGGTTTGTTATTATTTGACTAGATCACTCTTTACTGTTGAGTGTGCTGTCGAGCCTCTCTCCAATCAGCATTGTGCTGTCAATATATATATATTTATATACATATATGTATATAGATATGTATCTATGTATTTATATACATATATACTTATGCATGTATATATATATATATACATATATATATACATGTTGTTGTATTTGGGGATAGTCATGTTGCCATTGTAGCCACTGAAAACACACGCACTATATATAATGCGTGTGTTTTCATTGGTTTT
>NC_142938.1:19272221-19274721 GCF_046866305.1 Octopus bimaculoides | reverse complement strand
ACTTTAGTATCTCTCTCACTCTTTCTCTTTGTCTATCTATCTATCTATCTATCTATCTATCTATTTACCTCTCTCATCTATTCTACAAACGTCTAAAATAACGTCGCCGTCCATTTTCTCACGCATGCGTACACAACATGTACAAAAAAAAACAAGTAAAAGCAGTCAAAAATGAAGTCATTGAGCAGACGACATCATCCCCCTACAGAAGATGGATGATATGAAAGCCGTCTGGCGTCGGAACATTAAAAACCTGCCAGTAACGTTACAGGCGACCACAACTACAAACCAATGAAATCCTATACTTCTTATAAACCCTATTATCTTCACATTTCACTCATTGTTCCAGCCTCATTCACTTTTCTTTTCATTTTCTCCTCATATATATATATGTGTGTGTCTGTGTATGTATATTTGTATATATATGTATATATGTATGTATATATATATACATGTATATATATGTGCGTGTATATAATATATATATATATATATATATATATATATATATATATATATATATATATACGCACATTATATGCATATATAGAGAGAGAGACGCAGGAGTGGGTGTGTGGTAAGAAGTTTGCTTCCCAACCACATGGTTCTGTGTTCAGTCCCGTTGCGTGACACCTTGGGCAAGTGTCTTCTACTATAACCTCGGGCCGACCAAAGCATTGTGAGTTGACTTGGTAGACGGAAACTGAAAGAAGCCCGTTGTTTATGTGTGTGTGTGTGAGTGTGTGCGTATTTGCGTCTGTTTAGTGCGTTTACATCCCCGTAAGCTGGCGGTTCGGTTAAAGAGACTGATAAAATAAGTACTAGCGTTACAAAGAATGAGTCCTGGGGTCGATTTCTGAAACTAAAGGCGGTGCTCCAGCTTGGCCGAGGTCGATATTTATAAATCAATATATATATATATATATATGTATAGGTATACGTATACATATACTATATATGTATGTATGTATAAACATATATATGTGTGTGTGTCTGTATTTCTGTGTGTGCATGTGTGTGTATATCTGCATATGCGTGTGTATATATAAATATGTATATTAATTACTCTCTCATCTCCTTCCTTCATTTTTTCATTTCTTCTTCCCATATATTACCGTCTTTACTTCCATCCTTGTCACCACAACTACGGCCACCGCCCTAATCTTACTCGCTTTGTTTCATCTATCTAACTTGCTATCTATCTATCTATCTATCTATCTATCTATCTATCTATCTATCTATCTGTCTGTCTGTCTGTCTGTCTATCTTTCTATAATATATATCCAATATACTGCTGGGAGGGTACCCAATTATCGTTACACCAGTGTTATACCAAGTGATGTGTATATATATATATATATATATATATATATATATATATATATATATATATATATATATATATATATATATATCTATATATATATATATATATATATATATATATATATATATCCCTACCGATCTATCTATCTATCTATCTATCTATCTATCTATCTATCTATCTATCTATCTATCTATCTAACTATCTATCTATCTATCTATCTATCTATCTATCTATCTATCTATCTGTCTGTCTGTCTGTCAATCCGTCCTTCCGTCTGTCTATCTTTAGAGAGTTACTTACGTTTCTTGCATAAATAAAAGAAATTTTATTTAACAAATTGTGACACTAAGGACCGAGGTTACCGTGGTCTTTTCGTAGGTTTTTCTTTCCACGGATAACCTCCCCATTTATTGGGAATTTTCTGTATTATTTCGTATTTTTTGTAAATACCCCAAACGTTTTACGATGTTTTTTTTTTCATCGTTGTCCCCACTTTTGTTTGTTTTTCTTTTGTTTTTTTCTGCTTTGTTTTAGCCCCGCTCGAAAAGAAAAACTCTACATTTGTATTTTGTCCCTTCTATGTTGAGCCCTGTGTGGCTAATAAAGAAACATATCTACTTATCGATCTATCTAACCCATTTATTTATCTATCTTTCTGCTTATTTTTTCAATAGATTGTTACCACTTTCTCCGTTTTTTCCAAGCATTTCTACCCCCTATCACTGACCCCACCCCCCACCTCTGCCTCTCTTTCACGTCTTTCTCTCTACCCGTCTCTCTCGCTCTCCCCTCTTTCTTCTCCACCCGTCTCTGTTCATCTATATACTACAACCATTTGACTTTCCTATTCTTTCCTCCACCCACTTTAATATCCACTCTCATTATTCGCTACTCACCCAGCTTTTTCACTCTTACTCTCTCTCTGTCTCTGTAACACACACACACACACACACACACACACACACACACACACACACACACACACACACACACACGCATACACATGCACACACATACCTAAGGATTTTTAATAGCGCAGCAACAGTAGAGTTCTTACATAAAATGGTTTGTCCACTTCCTTGTTGTCCAGCTTCGTCCTTTGTGGCACTTTTCCTTCCCATCACCACGCCGGGCTTCTATCATCGACTTTCTCCTTCACCGTTTGCATTTACC
>NC_142938.1:19262221-19267221 GCF_046866305.1 Octopus bimaculoides | reverse complement strand
CGCGATATTTCGTTAAGAGTTGTTTGGAGATCATCCAGAAAAGAGGCGGGCGGGTGGCGACTAAACTAGCAACCCCACCAAGCATGTTCGGTGATGATGGTACATCTTCTACTTAAACACCCTGTAAGGAGAAAAAAGAACAAAACCCGTCGAAATCTTGATTAATTCAGTAGAATCAAGAACCATCCAAATAATACCTATGTGATAATTGCCTGTTGTTACTAACGCAAGTAGAATGAAATACAGAAAACTTTTCTCTCGGCTGATGGTTATAAATAATAATGATGATTAACCCGAAACCATAAAGTACAATGTTAACACTTATCAGGACTGGGCCTCTCACATGGGCGGGGAGGACCCTGTTAGCATGGCACTCAATAAAAATGCTGGTGGTGACACGTTTCTAACTTTCCATGAGACAACATTGTACCGAGTTGGCATCTGGTGGAGTTAAGTATATCATATGACAAAGAAGCCCCTCTTTAGTTTTGGCTGGTAATCTTCGTAGGGATGACGTCTCGATATAAATTCCTGGCGGTATGTCTTATCAAAACTCTAGCCGCATCACAAGTCAGAATATCAACTAATAAGATTACAGATAAACCCAAAACTTGAAGTAGAGGCTATAGAGTTGAAGGTGTCGGGATTATTAAGCAGGGGATGCAGAGGCAGGCCTGTGTCGGTCATCATCCAGTTTCTACAAATAAAACTCCGAGATTAGTTAAAAGCAAATCAAACAACTATGACGGTGCAGAATTTCAATAGATACTTAGATAAAAGATACCCACAACGAGGAAGACATATTGGATAGATGAAGTAGATAATAAACTAAGAAGAATGAAACTACAGATCGATATAGTAATCATACAGAAGATCGTTGCGAAACAAGCAAGTGAAGAAATGTTACTTTATGATCGAACCGAATAATAACGAGTATAGGCGAAGAATGTTAGCAATTTGGAAGGAGGTAGGCGTGTTTGCTGTGAAGAACAGAAACAGGCAGGGCAAGCACGCACTATAAAGCATTATGGCTATCTATAAAAACATAGAATTAGGAGATATTAAAGAGGAAGGAGAAAACCCAACGAGGGAGAGCGATGAAGATTAAGGTAGTGTAGGTGAAGGATATACAAAGATAAAGCGTTTAAACTATCACAGTGAAGATAGTGTTGAGCTGGATAAAGAGGAAATAAAGTTGAGAATGTGGTAGGGTGGTCGGAATGAGGAGTAGACCGAGTTAATATCAAAATATTAAACCAATTTGAACGAAATAATAATGAAAAGCTTGCTAACCCCAGGGGGTAATGATAGAAATACGATAAAGCAAAAAACGAGAGAAATGGAAAATGTTATAGGATACATGCCAATTACTTTTCTCCTGGCGGTAAATAATGTATACAAGGCTCTGGCAAGTATAGTAACAAAAAGAGATTGGCTACAGGGTAGATAACTCGAGACCGGACAAATACCTTGGTGGAAAAGACGAAGAGAGAACATCGTGAGCTTGAGCGGAGATGTCAAATACAGGTCCTTAAAGAAGGTGTACTAAGGAAAGATAAGGGGTTATTAAGAAAGGAAATACAATGCGAAGAAGGAAAAGTGAGGAATAAATGCTGAAGTAGAATAACTGAAGCAAAAGAGTGGTAGAAAAGAAAGCTAAGATAAAACTATACGACGGAACAGGCAAGAAAGAATATATCGAAATACTCTTTTACTCTTTACTCTTTTACTTGTTTCAGTCATTTGACTGCAGCCATGCTGGAGCACCGCCTTTAGTCGAGCAAATCGACCCCAGGAATTTTTCTTTGTAAGCCTAGTTACTTATACTATCGGTCTCTTTTGCCGAACCGCTAAGTTACGGAGACGTAAACACACCAGCATCGGTTGTCAAGCGATGGTGGGGGGACAAACACAAACACACAAACATATACACACACACATACATATATATAAATATATATATATATATATATATATATATATACGACGGGCTTCTTTCAGTTTCCGTCTACCAAATCCACTCACAAGGCTTTGGTCGGCCCGATGCTATAGTAGAAGACACTTGCCCAATACTAAAATCCAAATTCAATGGTATAGATACCATCTCGATACCGTCACTGCCTTAAACTCCAAGAGCCGTACTCATCACTAAATGCCGTGCCTGGACAATCAAAAAGACAAAGAAGACCTTGAGAACGTGCATAGGCGCAGGAGTGGCTATGTGGTAAGTAGCTTGCTTATCAACCACACGGTTCCGGGTAAGTGTCTTCTACTGTAGCCTCGGGCCGACCAAAGCTTTGTGAGTGGATTTCGTAGACGGAAGCTGAAAGAAGCCCGTCGTATGTATGTATATATATATATATATATATATATATATATATATATATATATATATATATATATATATATATATATATATATATGTATGTGTGTATATGTTTGTGTCTGTGTTTGTCCTCCCAACATCGCTTGATAACTGATGCTGGTTAAATTTTTTTTTTTTTTCAATTATTGAAGGTATAGAGAGATCAGAAATTATTTTACTGGTTAACGATAGAACTATTAGATATAGAGACGGAGCTCCATTTTATCTGCGCATGACCAAACAATGAGAACAAGATACAACAGTAAGAGTATAGACAAGAAAAACGAAATGGCTAAATGCAGAATTTATGGGGAAAGAGAAGACATGATATGCATGTAGCCTGTAAAATACATGCTGAGAGGAACTAATAAGAAGTAGAGATAGGGGAAGGTTCCTACAATCAAACTTTGGAAAAATCTATAAAACTGAGATTGAGTATATGGGGAAACAATATGACCACAAAACAGAACCCATCTTTGAAAACCTCCATGTGAAAAGGGCTATAGGATATAAAGCTTCAAATAAATAAGCATTTAAAATATTCACAACAGTATATAGTTGTACTCAATAAAGAAGAAAGTGCATGCTGCTTAATCGATGTTGCATGCACGTTTGCCACAAGAGCAGCAGAAAAAGAATGTGATGAGATTGCAAAATAACAGGGTCGAAAATAGGACCCTCAAATAATCTAATCTGGAATTGCCTTAAATTGCCTTAAATTTAACATTATCGCAATTGTGATAGATACCTTAGGAACATTTGTAAGAAATTTGAATGGTTGGTTGGGGATAGTGAATATCGAGAGGAATTTTCTGAGTCGTGAGAAAACCAGTTTGATTGGCGTAGCAAGGACAATAAGAAAGCTTGACACTGAGCAGGACAACAATGAAATGTTGGGCCCACTTTTCCCCGCTTTTCTTTCTCATTCGTCCCCTCTTCGTGCTCGTTCCCATACTCATCTTCTCCTTCTCCTTACCCTTCTACCTTTCCACCATCTTTATCCTCTTTTCCTCTCCTACTCGACCTCCATCTCCTACCCTCCTTCTCCTCCTACACTTCTTCCGCTTCATCTTCCCTTTGTCTTTGGTTCTTTCCGGGTCAATAAAATAAAGTACCAGTCAAGTACTGAGGTCGGTGTAATCGACTATCTTCCCCAACACCGCCAACATTGCTGACCTTGTGCCAAAATTTGAAACAATTATTGTTGTTGTTGTTGTCGTTATTGTTGCTGCTGTTGCTCCTTTTAAGATTGTTATTGTTATTGAAGTGACTTATGAGCGAATAAATGACATTTATTGTTCTTTTTGTTCACACAACACTTGTTCAAGGTTAAATATAGTACTAAATGACAACAACAACAACAACAACAACTATAACAACAACATCATCATAATTAGACAATAGGAAAACAATAACAAAAAATGACAAACGAAACAAACACACACACATACACACACACACAGAGCAATAACAAAAACTAAGGAAAAAAAAACAAAAATCATAAAAAGCAAAATAAAAATAGACCCTCTGAAACGGATCTTTCAGGAGATTCTCCTCACCCTACCACTCCAATAATTGCAAGCTCTATCATCATCCGCATGAAGGCAATTTGGAGGAGAGGAGGGTGGTGTATGATAGTGGAGTGGGGGTATTTTCTTCCTGTCGTTAAACGTACATTATCTCAAGTTTACTGTACTTACCTTACCCTCTTTCTCTCTCTCTCTCTCTCTCTCTCTCTCTCTCTCTCTATATATATATATATATATATATATATATATATATATATATATATATATATATATATATATATATATATACAGAGAGAGAGAGAGAGAGAGAGAGTAGTATATATATATATATATATATATATATATATTTATATATGTATGTATGTATCCATGCATACACATATATGTGTGTGTATGTGTGTATATATATATATATATATACGCGCGCGTGCGTAGACATAAGCAAACTCACGCACGTACGTACACACATACACGCACACACACACATACATATATAGCGAGTCAGGGTATATAACATGAAGCACTTCCACTGATATCGGCTATCAGAAAATTGAAAATTGATGTTTTCTTCTCTAGTATTCGAATCATCCGAAAATTCACAAATGCATTATGTATAATGACAAATTATACATATACATCCAAAGAAAAGATTTACTGGGTCAATTTAATGCTCCGTTTACAATCGTTTCATCGATCTCAATAAAACCGATCTTGCCTTATGCTGTAACCATTTCGGCAACTATTGACTGATTTTCATGTGCTATGTAACATTTCCTTTATAACGCATATTGAACACGGATTAAATCCATAGCACAAATACATGTTTTTTTTTCAATGCTTAAATCAAATCTTTAATACTCTCTAATTCAAAGGAGCCCCCGCTGGTTGGGAGCCCCCAAGCTTGGGGGATATGTCTTATATTGACCCATACATAAATCTGACACTGTTAGCAGGTCCTCAGTTTCCTGCTGTATGTAATTGAGTAATTTTCTTCTATAGTGCAGTGCAGAAGTGATCAAACGATAACATCCGATATGACCTTTTGTTCTGCACCATAGCAGTTGGCAACAAAGTCTAAAATTACATTGAGCTCCGATAGTAGAGAT
>NC_142938.1:19247221-19257221 GCF_046866305.1 Octopus bimaculoides | reverse complement strand
CCTTTTAACGCCTCCGTTGTTTTTTTTCTTCACCCCTTTCACATCTGCAAATTCCGTAGCACCAGCTTTCGTTACCAGTGATGACCTTCGAAAAAAGGTCCAGATCGACTTCCAATTGTTCTTTCAGTTCACGACACGCATTTAGTTGTGAATACTTTTGATCTTCCAGGAACAAGTGAGGCACAAATTTTGCTGCATCACTTTTCATTTGCAATTCCACGCTCAAAATTCGTTGGCAGGAGCTCCAGGACACACCAGTCATATTAACAAGTCCGTCAATTGTTCAGTGACGATCTTCCAAGATCAGTTCGTGAATTTTCATGTCTTCATTCGTTCGGGAAATTGACAGTCGCCCTGAACGAGGTTGGTCTTCAAGCGACAAGTGACCATTCCTAAAGCGTGAAAACCACTTCTAGACTTGTGTTTGCTCATGGCAGCGTCTTTTCGGCCGCCGTTTTCCCCAGGAGAAAACAGAATTTCACGGAAGCACTTTGTTATTTCCTTTCAGCCATCACAAATACCGAACAGAGGAGAAGCACTGCAAAACAAAGACGAACCTCGTGAAATTAACGTGCAAGTGGCCGAGTATTCCACAGACACGTGTACCCTTAACGTAGTTCTCGGGGAGATTCAGAGTGACACGGAGTGTGACAAGGCTGGCTCTTTGAATTACAGGCACAACAGAAACAGGAAGAAAGAGTGAGAGAAAGTTGTGGTGAAAGAGTACAGCAGGGTTCGCCACCATCCCCTGCCGGAGCCTCGTGGAGCTTTAGGTGTTTTCGTTCAATAAACACTCACAACACCCGGTCTGGGAATCGAAACTGCGATCCTACAACCGCGAGTCCGCTGCCCTAACCACTGGGCCATTGCATCTCCACACTGGAACAAAACAAAACAAAAAAAAGCAAGACTCAACGAATTTATCTGCCGGCTCAATTTTCCAAGCATGCAGGCCACTACTTCACCAGCATCAACATTTTAATTCTTAAATTCATGTCGGCGTCTCTCAACAAACCTTTTCCCGCCAATCTTATTCGGTAGTTTCTGTTAAACTCACATCATAAGTGGCATTGTCTAATTAAACTTAATTACAATGTCATTAGGACATTATACGATGTATTTTCACAATTAACTCTTTCTTGTTTTTCTTCTTTTCTTTTCATTTTCTTTTTCATTTGTTATCGTTTTTCCTCTCTTGTTTGTTTAGTGTTTGTGTAGATATGTATTTTGTGTATTTTTGTGTGGGGGTGTATATATATATGTGTGTGTGTGTGTGTGTGTGTGTGTGTGTGTGTGTGTGTGTGTGTGTGTGTGTGTGTGTGTGTGTGTGTGCGCGTGTGTGTGTGTGTGTGTGTCTGTGTTTGTGTGTTCTTTGGATACAAAATTTAGAGTTCTCTCTAAGAAATGGTTCAGAAACATCTACACACACGTACCATACGCACACACGTACACACATATACAGATATGTGTGTCATACATGCGTGTGTGTGTCTGTGCATGTGTACATTTCATATATATATACTATACATGTAATATAATATATTATACATATATGTGTGGGTGAGAGTGTGTCTGTGTTTGTCAAAAGAGACCGATAGAATAAGTACTTGGCTTACAAAGAATGAGTCTTGGGGCCGATTTGCTCGACTAAAGGCCGTGCTCCAGCATGGCCGCAGTCAAATGACTGAAACAAATAAAAGAGTAAAAGAAGGAATGGCTGTGTGGTAAGTTACTTGCCTACCAACCACATGGTTCCAGGTTCAGTCCCACTGCGTGGCACCTTGGGCAAGCGTCTTCTACTATAGCCTCGGGCCGACCAAAGCCTTGTGAGTGGATTTGGTAGACGGAAACTGAAAGGAGCCCGTCGTATATATGTATATATATATATATATATATGTATGTGTGTATGTGTTGTGCATCTATGTTTGTCCCCCCCCCCCACATCGCTTGACAACCGATGCTGGTATGTTTAGGTCCCTGTAACTTAGCGGTTCGGCAAAAAGAGACCGATAGAATAAGTACTAGGCTTACAACGAATAAGTCCCGGGGTCGATTTGATTCGACTAAATACGGTGCTGCAGCATGGCCGCAGTCAAATGACTGAAACAAGTGAAAGAATATATATATAATATATATATATATATATATATATATATATATATATATATATACATGCATACATACATTCATATATATATATATATATAGAGAGAGAGAGAGAGAGAGAGAGAGAGAGAGAGAGAGCGACAGACAGACAGACAGACAGACAGACAGACAGACAGACAGACAGACAGACAGACAGACAGACAGACAGATAGATATATAGATAATGCAGTCATACACTAACATCGATTCTTTCACTTGACCTTCTCACTAACAGACCGACAGACACTTTGTTATTATTGTTGTGCCACACGAGACGATGATGGCGGCGGTGACGGCGTTAACCGTAGTGGCGGCCGTGGTGGCGACGGCAATGGTAGTGGGCGTTGGTGATGGTAGTGGTAGGAGTGTTAGTGTGTAAAGATAGTGGAAGTAGTTGTGGCGATGGTTAGAGGTAGTGGTAGTAGTAGTAGTAGTAGTAGTAGTAGTAGTAGTAGTTGCTGTGTCTTCCGCTTTTCTTTCTCTTTATTCATTCATGTCGAGTAAAAAGTGGACCGCTAATATCCCTAACATTCACATAGAGCAACGTGCACAGACACACACACAGGCATACACACACACACACATACACATACGCATGTACACGCACATACGCACCACAGAGTCATGCACGAAAAAACACAAACGCATACACACATATGCATGCCTAGATACATATGGATCCACAGACATGGACAGAGTAATACGCATGCGTATATACATATCTATACATATACACCCATGTAAATATATTCCACTCATCTTGCACATACACAGGATTACATACAATGATCTGTGCACGTAAACACACACTCACACACACATACACGCACACATACATACTTACATATATACATATACACAGTCATTTACGCACACAGAATTACACATGACACAGAAGTATACATATGCACATACACTTGCGTATACATATCCAGACATATACAAGCATTTGAACATGTACACACACACATACATACATACACTTATGTAAATACATATTTTACACATCCGTACATATATGCATACACATACATATAAACACTCGCATAGACGCGCATACACACACACACACAAACATACACACATGCACAGACATACAGACAGACACACATACATAGGCACACACAAACATACACACGCCCACACATGCAGTTTTATACACCTATTTTTCTCAGCCCTTTTCAACAATGATGGTTCTCATATCAGTTTTCTTGCAGAGAATCACCGCTTCGCATTCTTTGACCACACTGCATTTAAATGTGAATCTTTTCTAGATATGACCCCTTTCCACACAACTACGTATACTATTACCTATTACCTAAACACACACATACCCAGGGCGACAGCACTTCTTGTTACCTCAAATCAACAACGGTTTCAGCGGTGACACTGCTTTCCCTTTCATTACCTTCAAACATTGCGCCCCTACACCTAGCTTCTTATACTTACTCACCAAACTTTCTAATCTCTCCCTTTCTACTCTGATCATTGGAATCATATTACAGTGTGCCCCTCACAATTTCTCTGACTTTATCACCTCCCGGTCAACTGCTATTGTTTCGAATATCTCAAAAGCACAGGTGATAGCCATTATTCTCAAATTCTGGCACAAGGCCAATAATTTCCGGGAAGGGCCTAAGTCGATTTCCTTGACACCAATGCTCAACTAGTATCGACGCCGAAAGGATGAACGGCAAAGTCAACCTCGGTGGAATTTGAACTCAGAACCTAAAGACAAACGAAATACTGCTAAGCATTTTGCCCGGAGTGCTAACTATCCTGCCAGCTCACCACTTTTACAGACGACAGCCATTAACAACGACTGTCTGTTGCGTCTTGAGTCTTTTTCTGTCCTTTAACTCCAACAAGTAGAACTTCCATGAAACCACACCCGTTTAATATCTAACTTCTCATAACATTCAATAACATGTTCTCTCTCTCTCTCTCTCTCTCTCTCTCTCTCTCTCTCTCTCTCTCTCTCTCTCTCTCTCTCTCTCTCTCTCTCTCTCTCTCTCTCTCTCTCCTCCAATAAACACCATAATACCTTAAATACCAACAACCTCATGAATAACCTTCAGTTTCCTTCAAGTGGCATTTTTTACAAAGAAATATAAAATAGTTTATAACAAAAATAGTTTTCCTCGTAGGAATTCTGTTTCACAACAGAACAATAACATCTCCTGGGAAATCGGAGCCTTTGTGTGGTCGCTAACACTGCTAGAAATAGCAGTGTTGTGAGGATCATCGTTCTGAAATCACATGATAGCGTATTTTTTAAAGAAAACGTTAAGTTAAGTAGGATAAGATGCTCCAAAATCAACCGAAAAGATGTAATAACACGGAATGGTCACGACTGGAACGTCTTCGATTATTGATCTGTTAAGTTAATGCTGATCTGAGTCCAACAGCAACAACAATAGCAAATTTTGGAAAACCTGAATAAAACCAAGAATCGGTTTGGTGACAAATATTTGGGACTGTATACTCAATATATGTAGCCCCGTGTCAATGTATATATGAACACACACATATATATATATATATATATATATATATATATATATATATATATATATATATATATATATATGTTCATATATATATATATATATATATATATATATATATATATATATATATATATATATATGTATGTATGTATATATATATATATATATATTCTTTTACTTGTTTTAGTCATTTGACTGCAGCCATGCTGGAGCACTGCCTTGAAGGATTTTTAGTCAAACAAATCGACACCAGGACTTATTTTTTAAGCCTACTACTTATTATATCGGCTTACAGGGACGTAAACACACCAACACCGGTTGCCGAGCGGTGATAGGGTTGACAAACATAGACACAAAGACACACGCACACAAACATAAATACATACATACATATATATATATATATATATATATATATATATATATATACGACAGGCTTCTTTCAGTTTCCATCTACCAAATCCACTCACAAGGTTTTTGGCCGGCGAGAAGCTATAGTAGAAGACACTTGCTGAAGGTGCCACGCAGTGAGACTGAACCCGGAGCCATGTGGTTGGGAAGCAAGCTTCCTACTACACAGCCACGGCTTAGTAGCCATCTTACTGTTCTAACTAGATACATATTGAAATATTTCCATCAACATATATATATATATAGTGTAGCAGTTCCGTCTATACACCATAAAACAGAAACAATTGTTTATATACTCACGGTAGTATTGCGTAAGTGTCCACATAGATATAAAGCATTCTACGGTCACATCTCTTCTTAGAAGAGCTTTAAAACATCCATCTATTGAAGAAGCTTTAGATAATGAAATATCACATATAAAGCAAACATTAGATAATAAAGTGTTTTCTATAAATAAATGGATAGCTCATAGAAAAATACAATAACAAATTCCCTCAGAATGAAGCAACAGATGCACCACCCACAATCCACAGAAATGCATAAAATACAAATATCGTATGCCATAGGAACAAAATGCACTCAAGATACAGAATGGATATGTCATTAAAAATTTCATAAAACAGATGATATGTACCATTCGGTAGCTTTCTTTTAATCATAATGGAATAAAGTTAATGCGTGAAACTGTATTTGTTATTAGTTAAAGCCAACAGCGGCGCTAATAGCCAAAGAAGAGAATATTCCACCAAATAATATAACAATAGAATCCTAGTAAAGTTGTGTTGTTCTGCAATGGCAAAAAGTAGTGCTTTGAATGAACGCGACAAAATAAACTATGAGAAGAAGGTTGCTCTACGATACGATTAAATCTAGTAGAGAGAAAAGTGGTCAGTTGAATTGGTGCACGCACAAATAAGGGGAAAAGCACGTGTTGGGAAGACCGTTAAAAATGAATGAAAATTGGTGTATGCACAAATAAGGTGTGTGTGTGAAGAGGGATTGCAATAGGTGATGATGAGAGCCATCATGATAAGAACAACGAAAAGCAATGTATTGGAAAATGACGAGAGGAGCAGCAGGAGTATTACAGTGTCTGGGGTGATTCAATTTTCGAGATGTTTTGTTTTGTATGGGGAGACCACAAGGGGCAGCAGTATTCGAGGTGTGGCCGTACAAAGGAGGAGAAAAGTGGAATGATAACACCTTGTTCTCTGGCCCAGAAGGTTCTTAAGATCCAGGAGCTCATCCTGCGAGCTATATCGACCTTATTGCTGATGTGGGCACTCCAACTGAGATTGTTATCAACAATTACTCCTAGGTCTCTGATATTATTAGATGCTGTGAGCGGTTCCCCTGAAGGAAGAGAGTATGGTTGGTTTAGTATAGTCTTTCTTCCCAAATGCATCAGCTCAAATCTTCCCTCGTTTAGTTGCATTTTATATAACCACGGATTTTAATTCTATTTAGATTTAACAGTTTCCGCTTGCTCAAAATAGCTAGCCAAGATCGCATAGTCATTGAGTTCTTACAAGATATCTGCTTGGAATTATAAATTCCTATAACTCTGTGTGTGTATATATATATATATATATATATATATATATGGGAGAATATACAAAAAATAACAACAGACGAGGACAGGTGGTGTAAATAACAAAAGTATATATTAGTATGACGCTCGGGAATACGGAAAGTCTTTGACGTTTCGAGCTACGCTCTTCAACAGAAAGAATACGGAGACAAGGAGAAATATATATATATTAGCACATTATAGTGCTAAAAATCCTGTTGCCATTACCAAACAGATCCAGATACTTCAGCAGCATGGGCATTAATGGCACACAGCTTATCATTATCGTCTCCAAAAGCC
Organism: Octopus bimaculoides; assembly: GCF_046866305.1. NCBI lineage: Eukaryota > Metazoa > Mollusca > Cephalopoda > Octopoda > Octopodidae > Octopus > Octopus bimaculoides. The sequence continues at coordinate 19,250,285 of NC_142938.1, read as the reverse complement.
TGACAGATGTACATGGGGTGGATGTAGGTATCTTCAAAACAACTGGATTTCCTCTTGTCAAGTGCTCCGGATGAACCCACCTCGCGACAGGAAACACAGATGAGGGTAGCGACATCAAACTAACTCATTCACCAAATGCCACATATCAGAAGTAGTGAAGGTGTAGGAAGGCTAGTGGCGGTGCCTCCAGCATGCTCACACCCCTCCAGCTAAAACTAGCAAAAGAATGTGTGTGTGTGTGTGTGTGTGTGTGTGTGTGTGTGTGTGTGTGTGTGTGTGTGTGTGTGTGTGTGTGTGTGTGTGTGTGTGTGTGTGTATACGTACGTACTTTGCACTCGTGTCCCAGCTACCTCCCCGAAGCTGTTTCTGGTGGAGTAGCAAGTTGGACTGAATTTGCTCTTCTTTGTGGATTCTGTCGCGATGTGAGTTCATCTGGTGCCTCAGATACAATTTTGTCCAAATGTTCTTTAAACACATCCTCATCATGTGTTTGCATTGTATTGTTATACTACTGAATAGGTATGATTATTCTTTTAGCTTATTGTACAGACATAGAAGATTTTCTATTGTATACGTACCATTCCTTGTCTGTTATATCTTGTCGTTATTTCTTATAGTACACGCAATGCTATTTTGTCCTATCCTCACACACATTCGTCAGCTTTTTCCTGTAGCTTTATGCTCTGGTGCTTCCGTTAGATAAGAGTGGTCTTGGTTTAAATAGCGTGAAACCACTAAGACGTCTCGGAAACCAACTGATGAGAAAATCAGCTGGAAAGTTTTACAGTTCCAGTGATGGATTGAATCTGTTGTCTTCGAATCAGTTTTCTCCATTCTGGTTTTGAGAAGCCTAATTTCTTAAGATTGGTAGTTAGTCAGTGTATGTATGTATGTATGTATGTATGTATGTATGTATGTATGTATGTATGTATATTTGTATGTGTCCATGTGTATTCATATAATGTATATGCGTCGGCGCGTTGAGTAATGTACGTAGGCATTTGGGCTGTCTCTCTCTCTCTCTATATATATATATATGCCTGCATATTTATCTGAGTACCTCTCTATCTATCAAACTAACTTTCCGACCCTCATCCTTCATCCCCAACCTTCTCTGTCCCCACCCCTCCTTTATAGATATAAACATTGTCATCAATGACAATACATATTTAGCCCTACAATTTAGTCGTCTACCATACAAAGTTGACAATTTCTCACGGTTATTACGCTGCACTGACAACGCGAGACAATTTGTTTATGTTAATATTCACATAGACGAGCGCTCTTCTCGCTAAGGAGACCTGTTTTCGTGTCTTCGCTATTATGTCTTCGTCGCGCTCACACACACCCACACACACACACACATACACACCTCTGCTTCATCGTCTGCTCCCTGGCCTCGTCTTTCCTGCCGTTCCTTTGGCTCATTCATATACAAGAGACGAGTCCTATATAGATGTACTATTAAACACATACACACACACACACACATAGACACATACATACACACAGACACACAGGCATACTTACATTCACAAATCATGCATACATTTATACAAGAGCATACTCTGTTTGAACGTATACATATTTACAGAGCGCTCACATAAATGCGCGTGTGTCAAAAAAAAAATATGTGCATTTGTGTGTGAATGGGCGTGGGGGGGAGTTATGTAGATATATACATGTATGTAAGTATACCAGAGTATATATATGTGTGTAAGTATATACACGTACATATATATGCATGTATATATGTGTGTATGTGTTTGTATCTGTGTGTATACGCTCATATACGAATATATGTATATACGTATATACCAGTATATGTATATACATATATATATATATGTATATATATATATGTATATATGTATATATAGATAGATAGATAGATAGATAGATAGTGTGTGTGTGTGAAGGCGCGTGGCTTAGTGGTTAGGGCATTCGGCTCACGAGCGTAAGGTTATGAGATCAATTCCCGACGACGCGTTCTATCCTTGAGCAAGACACTTTATTTCACGATGCTCTAGTCCATTCAGCTGGCAAAAATGAGTTGTACCTCTGTTTCAAAGGCCCAGCCGTGTCACCCTCTGTGTCACGTTGCATCTCTCCCTGAAAGCTATGTTAAGGGTACACGTGTCTGTGGAGTTCTCAGCCACCTGCACGTTAATTTCACTAACAGGCTGCTCCGTTAATCGGATCAACTTGAATCCTCGTTGTCGTAACGTACGGAGAAACTATTTTTTAGAAATATTTATATATATATATATATATATATATATATATATATATATATATATATATATATATATATATATATATATATATATCTTATATATAAATAGTACTTTCTGGCTGTCGATCTGTCTGTTACCATCTTGCTGTCTACACCAGTGAACTCAATCTTGACGAAACTTTGCATACATGTTCAACTAGCACCCAGTTCAATTATAGGCTAATTAGATTTCAATAAAAGATATATGATGGGCCCCCTAGTGGAGTTGGGCAATTATTTGATAAAATGAGTAGGGTGCAAAGAGTGTTAGTGTGAGGGAAATGTGGTGGCATAGTGAGTGTGGCTGATATATATAGAAGGGGAGAACAGCGTTGTGTATGCAACAGATATGGAGTGGCAGTGGGATGGTAACGCTAATATACACGGCGCTGCATACATACTTTTGTAAGTACATAGGTACATGCATACATACACACAAACCCGTGCACACACACACACATGCACATACACATAACTAACTTTTAAAACGCCGAAGAAGGGAAAGAAAGGTGTATGTGAAGAATACGTAGCTTCAAGGAGAGAATGGGTTGGTGGATTTTCCGCTGTCCATCGCAAAGAAACCCTCACACACACATACATACATATATATATAGGCATAGGAGTGGCTGTGTGGTAAGTAGCTTGCTTACCAACCACATGGTTCCGGGTTCAGTCCCACTGCGTGGTACCTTGGGCAAGGGTTTTCTACTATAGCATCGAGCCGACGAAAGCCTTGTTAGTGGATTTGGTAGACGGAAACTGAAAGAAGCCCATCGTATATATATATAT
>NC_142938.1:19227221-19237221 GCF_046866305.1 Octopus bimaculoides | reverse complement strand
TCCATTCTCCCCATTTCTTCAATCGCCTCTCGAATGATTCCGGCAAACACCTCGACCATGTCCTGGGAGGGTATAGGGTGCATGGTTACCCGTTTCTGGGCTCCACGTGGAGACAGCACAATGCCAAGGCAAAACTGACCTTAGGAACTTGGAACGTGAGAACCCCTTTTGGACACTGACAACTCTGACAAACCCGAAAAACAAACTACCTTCGCCTCTAAAGAACTCGCCAGGCTCCACGTCGACATTGCTGCACTGAGTGAAACGATTAAGTATTTACCTTTATATGTTTTCATTCCTTCGTTGACAACTTATTCCATTTCTTCTGTTATGCAATAAATTTCTGTCATTCATTCAATCAATCATTATTCGTTGACTCATTCAATCACTCACCAAATTTATGCTAGGATCTAACCATTTCTGATTATCAGTACTCAAGAAGTAATACAACATATCACAAAGGCCTCTGTGCTTTGTGGGAGGAAGGCCGGAAGTTGTCTTTTATCTTTTAGCTTCCATCTTCTATTTGCTTCAGTGATTAGACTGCGCCCTTGCTGGGGCACCGCCTTGAAGAATTTTTAGTGCATTGAATCAACCCCAGTACATATTTTTTGTTAAGACTGGTACTTATTTTAACGGTCAATTTTGCCGAACCGCTAAGTTACCGGGACGTAAACACTCCAACACCAGCTATCGATCGATGGTGGGGAAGAAAGACGCACATACTACATACGAATATGTGAGTGTGTGTGTGTGTGTGTGTGTGTGTGTGTGTGTGTGTGCATGTATATATGTGCGTGTGTGTGCGTGTATACGATGGACTTCTTTCAGTTTCCATCTATCAAATCCACTCACAAAGATTGGATTGACCCGGAGCTATAGTAGAAGACACTTCCCAAAGTACCACGCAGTGGTACTCAATGGGGAAATTATGTGGTTGTGAAGCAAGTTTCTTACCACACAGCCATGCCAGCGCCTACATGATCCCGAACCTATTCAAGAAAGCCGACTCCGCCGCAGACATCGAAAGTAGTCAGGTGGTGGTGTAGAGTGTGCATATATATATATATATATATATATATATATATATATATATATATATATAGGAGAATGCATATATATAGGAGAATTCACGAAAAAACAACAGTCGAAGACAGGTGGTGTAAACAACAAATGGATGTATTAGTATAACGCTCGGGAATAGAGAAAGTCTTTAACGTTTCGAGCCTACGCTCTTCAACAGAAAGGAACCCAGAAATTAACAAGGAGAGAGAAAAATATATGTGTAGTGGTCAGCGATCTATCATGGCGAATGCCGGACAGAAGGGTCATTCATATTCATATTCACATTCGTATGTATATATGTATATATGTATGTATATATCGTTTTATATATTTTAGAAACAAAAAGGGGAAATTTCATTGTTCCTAAAACGGCACAGTATAATTGTAGTCCTACTCAATTGAACGGGCATAGTCCAAAGTTCAGTGCGAAGTAAGATAGGTAGCTTGAATGGCAGGCTAGTTGACCATCTATTCTGGAACACGAGGCGTGGTAGTCAAGGAAGGGTGTAATGAAAGCAGTGAGAAGGAGAAGGACTTTGGTGAGGTAGCAGGAGGAATGTTTTTTTGTGTATTTTTTTATCAATATAATTCCCTCTTGAACATATTTCTAGCCTTCTCACTTCTGAGAAAGATACCATTAACCCAAACGGTTAAAAATGAACCCGCTTCATTAAATCTTTTTTATCCCGGATCGATTTTATATCCATCCTCTCGTAGCTTTCTGCTATATGTTGACTGGTCGCAGTGAGTATCGCTTTTCAAGATGGACTGGAAAAGTAAATGATCACAAAACAAATGCAACTCGTAAAAAAGACTACGATATACGAGGGGTACTGAAAAGTTTCCGGCTTTGGGTAATTAATTATGATTGTATTCAGCATATCCCACTCTCAGATTCACACACTTATTGCAGTGGTTCTTTACATTTTCTAAGCCCTGTAAAAGAACTCGGAAGTTTGGGTCTCTAACCAGGCCTTTCGCGAAACCCTTAAAACCAAGAAGTTTTTAGTATCCACTCGTATACGTATCCTTTATACAGAAAACTCCCAAGAATTAAAGAAACAAACTTCTTTCATATCGTTATTTTCATTATGTCTTGACACTAAAAGAAAACAAAACATCATAGACCAGTGGAACACACGGGTGCAATTTATGTTCAACTGAGAAATACAATATCTTGATTCGAAGCTTCAATGAAAAGGCAGATAATTTTGTCGACGTGCAGGTATGGGCACAAACTTTCTCCGAAAATGGGTACATGTATGTGGGTGTATGTGCGGGTGTATTTGTGTGTGTGTGTGTGTGTGTGTGTGTGTGTGCGTGCGCGCGCGCGCAACAACGTCCGGCACGGCATCTACCAACCATATTATCATTCATAACACGTTAGCGCGCCGGGCGAAATGCTTAACGGTATTCCGTCTGCCGCTACGTTCTGAGTTCAAATTCCACCGAGGTCGACTTTGCCTTTCATCCTTTCGGGGTCGATTAAATAAGTAGCAGTTACGCGCACTGGGGGCCATATAATCGACTTAATTCGTTTGTCCCCTCGGTGTGTAGCCCCTTGTGGGCAATACAGAAATAAGACTATCGTAGAAAGCATTGTAGAACAAATGGCGTGCAGAGCGCTGGAATAGAAACCAATACCAAGCGAATAAACTACGTTGTATGTGTGTACATATAGAAGTGCAATGTTAAAAGCACTCGCAAATTGTACATGTACATACATATTTACATACATACCGATTCATACATACAGATGTACATGTATATATAAGTATGTATATGCACGCAAGCATATATATATATATATATATATATATATATATATATATATATATATATATATATATATATATATATATATATATATATATACGAACTAACATAAGCACATGCATAAATATATACAAACAATTAAACTTATGATGTTGATTATTAAACTAACATCCTTAATCAATGTTTAAAAGACAGAAAGCACTAATTATTAAGATCTCATGGTATTAACTTAATCTTAATCCCTCATCAAGACGTTTATAAATGCGTAAGTACGTCTGTACATAAGTGAATATGAGTGAATATGTTCGTATGCGTAATGGTGTGTGTGTGTGTGTGTGTGTGTGTGTGTGTGTGTGTGTGTGTGTGTGTTATTCTGCTGTGTTGTGTGCGTATGTGTATTTTCAACTTATTCCTACGATTAACTTTATTTTTTGTCATCGAGGAGAGCAGTCTGTTTCATTCATCAGGGAATTAATTTTCAAAGAGAAGACAAAAAAATCGAAATGAAAAAGATTACTTTGTACGTGTATATGTGTGGGTGTGTACGTTTATATGAATGTATATATGTCTGTATATATAATATATATATATATATATATATATATATATATATATATATATATATATATATATACATGCATGTTAGAATGTATATTTCTATATAAGTATGCATTTGTACGAATGCGTCTATTTGCATGTGTATGCATGCTCAAATCATATTCACAATGTTCATTTTTCTACACAGTGTGAGTACATATGTACATTCATACACGCATGCACATACGTACACACACATATGCATACATGCATAGATATGTACTTATACACATACATGCATATACATACATATAATAATTTCTATTCATAATCCTAATCCTTCACGTTCATTAGACTCAAATAATTTTTTACAGTATTTGTTACATCTGCAGAAAATTTACCAACACTCACACTCACACACACACACACACACACACACACACACACACACACACACACACACACACACATATATATATATATATATACACACACACACACACACACACACACACACATGGCAGAGGCACGCAGCTTAGTGATTCGTAAGATTGCGGTCTCGATTCCTGGAACCGTCGACGCGTTGTTTTCTTTTACAAAAGACTTCATTTCACATTGTTCAATCTGCTCAGCTGGCAAAAATGAGTAATCCTACGATGGGTCTTCGCCACGGAAAATGGGAAACCGGCCCTTGTGAGTCGGTATGACTCGAAAATGTAACTTTATATTAAATTAACTTTATATATATATATATATATATATATATATATATATATATATATATATATATATATATATATACGTGCACACACAAACACAACTTATCTCCAAAGACATAATCATGAACACACATATGTATGTTCTTGTGTCCGCGTGTATGCACATATGCAAGCATGAATATTTGTATGCATGTGTCTGGATAGATAGATAGATAGATAGATAGATAGATAGATAGATAGATAGATACATGTATACATAAATATAAAGTATATATACACATCTATACAAGTTAATTAAAAAAGGTATTGCAAATGCACAAACGAACGGAAAACAAACACAAAATGTCAAGATTAAGAACATAGTAAATGCACGAATGAATGGAAAACAGACACAGAACGTCCCCAACAGTTATCAGCCTGACGGTCAAACGCAATTTCGCGCCTTTAATGATAATATTGTTTCCTATATATATGCACGCAAACACACATAGACAGATCAGTTGAGTCATCTGGCACTATGTTCTGTTTCGTGAGATGTTCTAATTGTTAATTCTTACCTGTATTCACCTGATGAAAACGGTTTTTGTGCATGATGTAATTCTTTTGTTTATAAAAAAAAACACGTCTGAAACAGCTGTAATGATCTGCAACCCATCAAGGTTACTATATATATATATATATATATATATATATATATATATATATATATATATATATATATATATATATATATATATATATATATATATATATATGCACGTATGTATGTATATATATATGTGTGTGTGTGTGTGTGTGTGTTCCTTTATATCTTTGCTTGGCCCCCACCAACGTTTGACAACAGTTGGTGATTTGTTTACGTACGTATAACATAGTGGTTTAGTAAAGAGATCATTAGAATAAGCACCAGGCTTTTCTTTGGAAAAAAATAGCACTGTGTTCGATTTGTTCGACTAAACCCTTTAAAGTGGTGCTCCAGCATGGCTCCAATTTAAGGACTGAGAGAAGGAAAATATTATAGATATTACTGTCATTGCTGGAACTTGTTCTTATGAGAGCTGATCAGGTTTGACCTGGGGCTAAACGTTACCTACAAAGTATAAACTCTGACCTATAAAGCACAAAGTTTAAGTCAACTAGGAAGTATATACTTAGACATTAATTGCTGGAAATAACAGCCAAAGCTTCCTCAAATTAAGCCATTCATCATTTTAAGTATTTAATTACTGTTTGTAATAAAGCACGTGTATCTGATTTCGGCGGAATTCTGGTTTAAGCATCCCATATAATCTCACGTAGTGGAGGCGCAATGGCCCAGTGGTTAAGGCAGCGGACTCGCGGTCATAGGATCGCGGTTTCGATTCCCAGACCGGGCGTTGTGAGTGTTTATTGAGCGGAAACACCTGAAAGCTCCACGAGGCTCCGGCAGGGGATGGTGGCGAACCCTGCTGTACTCTTTCACCACAACTTTCTCTCACTCTTACTTCCTGTTTCTGTTGTGTCTGTAATTCAAAGGGTCAGCTTTGTCACACTGTGTGTCACGCTGAATCACCCCGAGGACTACGTTAAGGGTACACGTGTCTGTGGAGTGCTCAGCCACTTGCACGTTAATTTCACGAGCAGGCTGTTCCGTTGATCGGATCAAATGGAACCCTCGTCGTCGTAAGCGACGGAGTGCCAACAACAAGAGTATTTAGGATTACGTCATTCAATGAACGCTTTTGTTCTCTTTCATACAATGCAGTGTGAATTTTAGGGAGTGTTTGAATCCTAATTTTACAAGCAAAACGATAGATTCACTCGGGCGGGTGGGGAGGGGTCACTTAGGGGCTACACTCATGAATAATATACATACTGATACACAAAAATATTATAGGATGTCACGGTTGGAATGTCTTTGGTTATAAGGTCGTATTCTGTTTGGACTAACCAGAGGTTTAAACAACAATAACAACAGTACATTGCATGTGACAAGGTACGAACCGGTGACCTTTTCAACAGTTTTCATTGTACGCTTATCGACTCGGCCACCTGTGTGCCAGCAGCGACCTCTTCCCCCGTCTCCCCACTCTTTTTCTTTCTCTCTCTCTGTCTCTAATCCCCCTCCCCTCTCTCTTTCTCTTTCTTACTATTTCTCCCCCCTCTCTCTTTCTCAGTAAACATGATACATTTTCCATCAATCAAAATTTAGTTGTCTCATGGAAACATCGCGGTTAGGAACAATTGCTTGACATTTCCTGGGTCAGAAGTATCCAGCGAATCAAATACACTTGAGGGGTAGTGTATGTAAGCTGAGGGGGTTATATGGTCGGGTGGAGGGGACATTTGGTGTTAGACAAATATCCACTTTCTTAATTCTGTCGATGCACTGTAAAACTATGAGGACAAGTCCACCAAGGTACTATAAATAGCTCTTAGTACAAATCCATTGATATCGCACTCACATACATACACATATACACATATTTAGATAGATAGATAGATAGATAGATAGATAGATAGATAGATAGATAGATAGATAGATAGACAGACGGACGACCGACGGATTGATAATATACAAAATGATGGATAGATAGACAGACAGACTGACTGATAGCTAGATAGATAGATAGCGAAATAGATAATCTTTTCAAATACATAGACATGATAACAAACTACCAGGCTATTTGTCTCGCAGACCAATCAACAACAGCAGTCACCCGAAAGAGAAGAATTCTTCCACGATAATAATTCCGCCATACGAATCAAGCTCAACTAATTTTCACCTCGATCTTGTCTATTAAACAATTATTATCCCTCGTCGCCTCGGGAAAGCACCATTACTGCATTTCGTTTAGTGTTCGTTTTGTAAATTTATATAAGAAGCATTGTGTAAAATACAAAAACAAAAATATTAAAATATGAGTTGAAAAGTTGTCGACGTATGTATGTATGTATGTATGTATGTATGTATGTATTATGTATGGAAAGGGAAGGCGTGGTCCAGGCATGGCTGTGTCGAAGCCAGCTTCCTAATTATGTGGCCTTGGGTTCAGTCCTGCAGTATGGTACCTTGGGCATGTATTTATATATATATGTGTATGTTGCCGTAACTTATATATATATGTGTGTATGTTGCGGTAACTTAGCGTTTCGGCCAAAGATACCTCCATACAATAAGCTCTGAGGTCCATTTGTTCGACTAAATGATTCAAGGCGGTACCCTAGCATGGTCGCAGACCAATACCTGAATCATGTAAAGCATATTATATTGCAAATACTTAGCGATCATTCACGCTTAGTACTACTTGGAGAGGTTAGCCGTAACCTTAAATATACCTGAGAGCTGAATAATTACATCCCTATATACTCTCATTATATGTATGTTTACGGACGATATATATATATATATATATATATATATATATATATATATATATATATATATATATATATATATATATATATATATATATAAAGGGCATTAACTGTGTATTAATACCTCACGCTATCGAGGGACTAAATAAGTCAAAAAACTACCAAAAATACCAAAAACTACCATTGACTTATTTTAGTCCCTCGATAGCGTGAGGTATTAATACACAGTTAATGCCCTTTTTATATATATTTAAATATATCTATGGAGAAACGATGAATCTTTTCATTACGAAATTTTTCGCTATTTTTTCATTATGAGGTTTTTTCACGCTGACTACTTGATAAAGAATTTATCCTATATTATATTATATTATATATATATATATATATATATATATATATATATATATATATATATATATATATATATATATATATATGCTATCTGGAACACGTGATGTTCTTTTAAATACAATGTTATATCGTTAATATCGGGGTGATTATTTTACATTCGACAATTCCTGGTATTGTGAAGGCCAAATTGATGTAAGGAAAGCTAAAAGGAGATTACCTCCCCTTTCCATTAGGAGTGAGTACTATTTGCCACCAGGCAATTGGTATACTGTGTCTGGAAGCTGTAATATTTAAAATAAATCAAAAGTTTATAATATATGTTATTTATGTATCTTCATAATTTAAATACAGGTCACTTGTGACTAAGTTATGTTTTAGCTCATTTTCCTGTCATTCATACAAATTACTGTTAGCCATATATGTGTTCTATTCTTATTTTCACGTCAAGAGTCTTATTGCTAAAGATAAGAAGGAACAAATGCTGTGCTGTTGATGTCTATCGAGACGGGAAAATGCTCCTTTAGATAGCCTCTTGTCATCAGAAAAGAAGTCAGTCTTTTCCTTTATGGAGAATTATTGATCCTTGGCACCATATTCTTTTGTTGATACCAATTGCCCACAAGCGATTGATCTTCCCTCTCTGGAAGCAGAATTTTAATAAATCAAGAATTTATCTTGTATGATATTCAATATACACAACATATTTGTAGTCTGAATCAGTTTATAATTATTAGATTACTCTGGTGTCTGAGAAAACCTATAACTATTAGGTTATTCTGGTGCCTGAGAAAACATATCTATCTATCTATATATATATATATATATATATATATATATATATATCTTTGGGTGTTTGGGCCTTACCTTCCATATGTACTTAGACAGAGATGTTGCGTTCCCTCAACGTTCATAAACGAATGTAATTGTTGCGTATATCAGGATTTAAACAGCCTTCTTGCTTCGTAATATTTTTTTTTATTTCTGCTTTTTACGTAGTTTTTTCTTAACAGAGATGACGTTGATAAATAGCAGCTTCATTTTTTGTATCTTTTTTTATTCTGTGCTATTGCTATCTAGATATAAAGTTTTCATAGCTGGTATATTGCATATTACATTTTTATATCTCTTGTACAACAGTAACTACAATTTATGCTGTTTTATTGAATAACTTTTTGTATCTACACTCTATTGCTCATTTATGTAATGAGATTTATTTTTTATCACATTCCTTTCTACATTTAGGTTGCATAGAGGATTGAACCAAATGATATTTTTCTCATTTTGCTTCGTTTATGATTCAGTTGGGATTTTTGGGGTCATACGCAGTGATATGGTGTCTAGTTGTAGCTTGTTTTTATCAAGTGCGTAAGAAAATCTCGCCATCAAAGCTGTAAGCAACCATGCACACATATTTAAGCATACATGAATATACACACACATAGATATATATATCTACACTTTATCTATCTGTTTATCTATTTATCTATCTTCCATTCTCCATCGTTCAAAACATTTTCTAAGCGTTACCCACTATTCTAAGCGTTACCCACTATTCTAAGCGTTACCCACTTGGCCCCAAGGCCGTATTTTGTTTAATTGTTTGTCCTCGTCCACCGTCCTAAAACCACTCTTTGTCGTTTTGCTTGTTTTGTTTCGCTTTGTTTGGTCTTGTCCCTAATTCTACGCAAGAATTTTTTTTTGGCCGCCACCGCCAATTGGAAAGCATTCAGTCTTATCGTTAAAGGTGCGAAACTGAAAAATACCATTGATCGATAACTAATGAAGGATTATGGACTTTCTGTTGTCTCACATTTGTTTTTACATTCAGTATACGTTATGTAGTTTGTTTATATATATATAGATATATATATATATATATATATATATATATATGTATATATATATATATATATATATATATAAACAAATAGCAAATGAGTATATGCATATATACGTACAGGTATGTGCATACCGACATCCACCTGTATGTATAGGTGCATATCTGGGTACAGGACATTGCAAACAAAACAAAGACGAGAAAACACACAAGCCACATAGAGAACATTCTACTTCATCAGCTACCTCCGTTTTAACACCGGCGTTTCGAAGAGCTTATATATATATATATATATATATATATATATATATATATATATATATATATATATATATATATATATATATATATATAT
>NC_142938.1:19219721-19222221 GCF_046866305.1 Octopus bimaculoides | reverse complement strand
AATGTAAGATATATATATATATATGTATGTATGTATGTATGTATGTATGTATGTATGTATGTGTCCATAGGCATATACGCGCTTATATTAATATGTACATCTATAACTTTCTGTCTGTAATTATGTATGTATGTATGTATGTATGTATGTATGTATACACACACACATATCTTTGTGTTTGTGTAATTGTGTATGCACGTATGCGTTGATGAGTGTGGAATCGGTGTGATAGGCGAGGCGAGGCCGGGGTGGTGGGTGCTGTGACGATGGGATGAGGAGAGGGCGGTTTTTCTCTTCTTGAAAACTGATCGAGTTAATCGAATTTCTTTTGCGAAAGCAAATCATTATTTTATTAGCATTCTTTAGCGTCATCGTCCGTCCTGTTGCTGTTTGCTGCTCGTGGTAGTCATATCGTCTGCTCAATCAAATTAGCTTTATTTCCATCACCATGCACGCCCAACCATACCGCTACGTACACGATGATCAGCCACAAGCTCCACTGTAAAGATATATATATATACATACATACATACATACATACATATATATATATATATATATATATATATATATATATATATATATATATATATATATATGTATGTACGTATGCATGTATCTATCTATCTATCTATCTATGTATATATATATATATATATATATATATATATATATATATATATATATATACATATATATATTGCCACCGCTTCGTCTCTCCTAAAATCGCCGCCACTGCCGAAAAAGTTATTACCCTCTGTAGATGATTAGAGATGGTCTGTCTACCACTGCATATACACGCTTAAGTCACACTCACAAATATGTATACATACACGCATACATACTTAAACAGGAACATTTTGACCATTTACATATCACACCAAAAAAAAGCATACAGATATATTACAAATACACGCATAGGCATACACACATATGCGTGTGTGTGTGTGTGTGTGTGTGTGTGTGTGTGTGCGTGTGTATACATATACATGTATATACGTTAGTGCATATATACATAAATAGATACATATATATGTATCTAGAAATATATATATGTACATATATATATAGATAGATAGATAGACAGACAGATAGATAGATACATACATACATACATACATACACTTATATGTATACATGCATACATACACACATGCGCACATGCGTACATACATATATGTATATTTGTGTGTGTGTGTGTGTGTGTAAGTGCGTGAGTGTGTGTGTGTGTGTGTGTACGTGTGTGTGTGTGTACGTGTGTGTGTGTGTGTGTGTGTGCGTGTCAGCCACTCTAAAGCTGTATATCTCTTTATCTCTTTCTCTCTTTCTCTTTGTGTCTCCTTTCCAAACTCTTTACTTCACCACCCACTTCTCTCTCCCACCACACCCAACACACACACACACCCCTCACACTCCACCCCCACCCACCCCCAATCTCTAAGGCGTTTCTTTGGTATTTAAGCTTTTCAAACACGACAAACACTCGACTGCAACCTCCGTTGGAATTGGCAAATAACGAACGTCTAATTTTGATTCTTTCTTAACACTATTGAAATTGTGTATTGAGCAAGAATGAAAACTTTAGCTAATGCGTTTATCTCCCTTTCTAATAACTCTTTTGTACTCGGGTGAATCTTTTCACCGAAGCTATTCTTCCATCGAGTTTCTGTGGAGCTTGTAACCAAAAAGAAAAGCGATTTCTAACTGAATGTGTCATAAAATGTTTCCTTTCAGCCTGGTTCTTCCTTTAATGTTCTTTTTAGTGAAAATAAATATGGGTATATGTACTTTTGTCCCGTGGTTTCTGTATATAAATATATAAGAATATATACACATATTGACACACATAGAAACACACTGACACGCGCGCACACGCGCGCACACACACGCATACATTCACACATAGAAACATACACACATATATATACACCTATATATCTATTTATATATCGCTTATATATCTATGTCTCTCTCACACTTTCTCTTTTTCTGTTTCTCCTTCTCCCTCCCTCCCTCTCTCTCTCTTTCTTTCTCTCACTCTCTCTCTCTCTGAATATATATATAGATAGATAGATAGATAGATAGATAATCAGACAGATAGATAGATAGATAGATAGATAGATAATCAGACAGATAGATAGATAGATAGATAGATAGATAGATAGATAGATCAGTTTCGTACATACTCATGCATACAGAGTGTGTGTGTGTGTGTGTGTGTGTGTGTGTGTGTGTGTGTGTGTGTGTGTGTGTGTGTGTGTGTGTAGGTATGTATATATGCGTCTCTGTACGCATGTATGTAAGTAAAATGAACGATTCATTTTGTTTGTCTCTCCCTATGTGTCCTCGTGTTGCTCCTTTACTGGTTTGTTTCGTTGTCTACTTCGTTTTTCCTATATATTTATTTCTGTTGATTTATGCTATTTCCTATAATTGATCTCTATATATAATTATCACATTCATATAGCGGATCTACAATTATAATTCACCCTTTAAACAC
>NC_142938.1:19207221-19214721 GCF_046866305.1 Octopus bimaculoides | reverse complement strand
AACACATGGCAGGGCAGTTACTTCTCAACCACATGTCAACGGGTTCAGCGAGGCACCGTCACCAAGTAACTGAAAAATGTCTGTCCTATATATAGTCTGCAGCTACGCTGGGGCGGCGCATTTGGGAATTTTAGTCGAATGAATCGACCCTGGCATTCTTTTTTTAAAGCCAGATACTTCTATCGATCTCTTTTGCAGAACAGAACAAGTTACGGGGTTGGAAACACCAGCAACGACTGTCAAGCAGTGGCGGGAAACAGACACAAAGTCACAGGTACGTACGTACATATATATATATATATATATATATATATGTAGGAAGCTTGCTTCTCAACCACATGGTTCCGGATTCAGTCCCACTGCGTGGCACCTTGGACAAGTGTCTTTTTTTATAGCCTCGGGGCGACCAAAGCTTTGTGAGTGGATTAGATAGACAGAAACTGAAAGAAGCCCGTCGTATAAATATACATACATATATATATATATATATATATATATATATATATATATGTATGTGTTTGTGTTTATGTTTGTCCCCCGCCACCATCGCTTGACAACCGATGTTGGTGTGTTTGCATCCTTGTACCTTTATACGTATCCAGCCCCTGATTCCACCCCTACCCCACATAATTTCTTCTCTACAGACCCATCCCGCATACACACGTATTTCTTTTTTTATATCCTCCCTATACTTTCATAAACAACAATATCTGATAGACGCACAATGTAATAGCATGTCTTTGAGGCCAGCCTGAGGAAGTGCCTCTCCGATGCCTAAAACCGCATATATTACGTAATTTTTCTTTTAGAATTTTCGCGTAAACTGGCGTTGCAAATGGAGATGGTACAGAAATATATGTAACTTATAATTAAAGATGTGTTAACGACTATTTACCCTTCACCAAACCACATGACGCCATAATCGTCGTGAAACCTGTATTTTTTACGCCAAAAGTATTCCGGACTTGGCTTCGATCCTGACTGTGTTGGTAGCCCACTATTCATCATCACTACTACTACTACTACTACTACTACTACTACTACTACTACTACTGCTACCACCACCACACTATCAACACCACCATCACCATTATCACTACTACTACCATCACCATCACCACATCTACTACCACTAACACCACTACTACTACTACTACCAGCAACAACAACTACTACCACTACAACGACCACTAACACCATCACCTGTACATCCTTTGACAATTCCCATAAACTCATCATCATCGCCAACATCTCTACCGCCTCCATCTCCACTACCACACCACCATCGCTTCCACTACTACCACCAACACCACCAATAACCAGAACAGCACTTCTACCACTTCTATCACAACCAACACCACCACCTCTACCACAACTATCTACAATAACGACAGCCACCAACACTTCAACTACCACCAGTACTACCTGTATTTTGACTATTGCCATTAATCCTACCACCACCACCACCACCACCACCACCACTACCACCACCACCACTACCACCACCAATATCACCACCAAGAACAACAACAACAACACCAATAAAAACGACAGCACCACCTCGACTACCATCACAGCCACCATCTCCACCACCATCACCACCACTACTACCACCATAACAACAGCACCACCAACACCACTACCACCACGAGTACAATTACCAACAACAACGACAACCACCGCGACCAATGCCGTTACTGCCTACTGTCACCGCACCACCACAACTATTACCGCCACCAACACCACAATCACCACTACCGCCACAACAACTACCACCCACACCTCCACTACTACCACCATCAGCGGTGCCTGTGTTAACTACCGCCATTAACACCATCGAAACATCACGACCAATCAGCGTTGCACACCCTAACCAAACATCAACATTCCGCTGTCAATACCACCGCCATAACAACCACCACCACCACTACCGCCACCATTACCACTACTATCATCATCTTTATCCTCATCACCTCCGTCGTCATCACCATCATCAGTGCCATCATTGTCATCAACACCAATGGCCTCGCAATTTAATGTGATTGTTTAGGTGCTAAAACCGACAAAAACCCATCAGAGAACATCGGTCGCCCCAACCAAGCACCGTCGTCGCCTCCTCCACTAAATACCCTATCAATATGTCTACGGCAGCAACTCCTGTCCCCCCTCCGACCGCCTCCCATACTATCGCTACGTCCAGTACAAAAACCACACCCGTCACCACCACCACAATCACCCCCCACCGTCACCAGCAACAACAACAACACCACCACCATCATAGACACAGTATCACTACTTACTCCATCAAGACTTCTATCGTTAATTGCATCAACACCTCCACCACTGCAACCTCCGCAGCCGCTGCGAACATTACCACCAACACCACCGCCACTACCACCAACACCACCGCCACTACCACCAACACCACTACCAGCAATACTACCACCTTGTCCTCCTCCTCCTCTACTAGGACCACTGCAGCCGCCGCGAACATCACGACCACGCCACTATTACTCCACGCCATCGCTCCTAGCACCGCTAGCTCCAGGGCCCCCATGACCACCACCACCTCCTCCATCTACTGGTCAAAATATCACCATCAGCATCATCACCATCAACCATCGACGCCGTCCACTCGAACCAATGAGAGAGAGCCTCTCTATGGTCACTCGATTTGCTATGAAAAGCAGTCAAACCTAGAATCACGTCTTGGGAAATCGGAAGGGCACATTGGATTCCGTAATCTTACAAGACCGGGATGGCCACGGCGGGAATGCTTTTGATCAGGGGTCTGTTCAATCAGGATTGGTTGAAGACCAACCATCAACTACAAAAGGTATTGTTGTTATAACTACCACCACCACCACCATTATCATCATCATCAATGTCATCATTATCAATACCATCATCCTCATCATCGTCATCACCATCCACTGTCATTGCCGTCATCATCATCTGTACCATCGTCGTCGTCGCCATCGATATTGTCATCATCAGCATCATCATCGTCATCATCATCGTCATCATCATCATCGACCTAGTCGTCATCATCGTCGTCGTCGTCGTCGTCGTCGTCATCACGGTCATCATCATCATCATCATCATCATCATCATCACCATCATCATCATCAACACTAACTACTACCACACCCACTACTAATACCACTGCCTAACCGTCGTAAGTATCACACCACGCTACCATGTCCAACACCACCACCACCACCACTACCACAACTACAACGAAATCAATTACCACCGCCACGACCACCACCAAAATTATCACTACCATTACTCTACTACTACTACTACTACTACTACTACTACTACTTCTACTAAACAAGCTCTTCTCACCGCAAACATTTTGACGCCTTGTTCCCTGTGATGTTTATATAATTTCCAACATCAAATGTTGGAGGAGGATGAGAAACGATGTGTATATATATTTATGAAGATGAGGAGAGAGGAAGAGAAAGTGAGAGAGAATAGGTGAAGTCTGAGAAAAAAAAAGGGGGGAGAGGAAAAAAGAAAAGAAAAGAAAGAAAGAAGCAATTAGAGGCGAAGTTGGGCGGAGGAGGTGAATGGCGAGCGGAGAAAGAAATTTTGGAAAATACGGCGGAGAAAGGATTATAGAGATAGTGTTTGTAATTTAGGTTTAAAGCCTGAATTTTAGAGCGAAAATGATTTTGCTGTTTATATCGATCTCAGTACATGACTGGTACATTATTTTAATTGACTCCGAACGGATAAAAGGCAAAATTGACCTAAACGGGATTTGAACTCGGAGTGTAAACAGTCAAAAAGTAAATACCACACGGCATTACGACTCTGCCAGCTAATAATTAGTGGCATTTAGGCAACGAGGTGGAGGCGCAATGACCCAGTAGTTAGGGCAGCGGACTCGCAGCCATAAGATCGCGGTTTCGATTCCCAGACCGGGCGATGTGAGTGTTTATTGAGCGAAAACACCTAAAGCTCCATGAGGCTCCGGCAGGGGATGGTGGCGAACCCTGCTGTACTCTTTCACCACAACTTTCTCTCACTCTTACTTCCTGTTTCTGTTGTGCCTGTAATTCAAAGGGTTAGCCTTGTCACACTGTGTCATGCTGAATATCCCCGAGAACTACGTTAAGGGTACACGTGTCTGTGGAGTGCTCAGCCACTTGCACGTTAATTTCCCGAGCAGGCTGTTCCGTTGATCGGATCAACTGGAACCCTCGACGTCGTAAGCGACAGAGTGCCAACAAGGCAACGAGATGGTAAACTGGTAGAATGGTTAGCATGCCGGACAAAATGCTCAGCGGTATTTCTTCCAGTTCTTTTCACGTTCTGAGTTCAAATTCAACCGAGGTCAACTTTGCCTTTCGTCCTTTCTGGGTTGACAAGATAAGTGCTAGCTGAGCACTGGGTGTCGATGTAATCGACTTACCCGCTCACTCGAAATTGCTGGCCTCTACATGTATATATAGATGCATATCCGAGTACAGGACGTCAAAAAAGGAACGGGAACATAAACAAAGCACAAAAATCGGACATTTTTTTCGGACAACAGAATGAACACATAGGAAAATAGACAAGCCACTTTTAGAACTTTTCTTTCATTAGCTGCCTCTATTCTAAACTAGGCGTTGTGCATATATGTATATACATATACGTATATATATGCATATATATATATATATATATATACATACATACATATATATATATATATATATATATATATATATATATATATATATATATATACACTATTACATTACACCCATGTGCATGTATACGTATGTATGTATATATTTATGTATATACATACATATGGCTGTGGTGAAACAAAAAGGATAAACAGAACTGAAACTATTAGTATTCCATATAATTTTTGATCGGCAGAAATTAAAAAGCGAATCGAGGGCCGAAAGTTTGATGAGTACTGTGTACGAAACTTTCAGCCTCTGTATCACTTTGTAACTCCTGCCAATTAAAAAATAAGCACACACACACACACACACACAGCTGGTTTTTCATTGGCTGTCTTTTTTTCTTTGCAAAAGGAGAGATATATCTTGTAAAGTCTCACTCAATTTTATCTTTTTTTTCTTCCCCTCGTTAGTGAACTAAACGAAGTGAAATGAAGTGGAATGAAGTACATCATGTAATCTTTATATAATTATATTAAATTTGATTCTGTTTTCTTCCCTCGTTTCAACTATGAAGTCCTTATTATTCGTATATAGAAGCTGAAGTCTTGATTTTCGTTGAATCTTTTCAGTACGAAACAATTAAGGGACTATTAATTACATTATTTACACGACAAAAAGAAAACCTAGATGCAGACACGCGCACACACACACACACACACACACACACACACACAGACACACACACACACACGTGCATGCGCACGCACATTGGTACACATATGCGTGTGCACACACAAACACAAGTGTTATCTTCGTTGAATTTCGTTCCGTTAAAATGGGCTTATTTCAAATTTAGTAGTACTCAATACTTGATATAAATATAGAGGTTTTTACTACAATCATTTCAACCAACACTTGGTTAATACTATATAAGTTGAAACAATCGTAGTACTAAGTCTTGAATATATATATTCCCTCAAGAGTAATATCATCAATGAAACCCTAAATTTAATCCTAAAACTCTGGCCAAAAATATTCGACATTTACTTGGAGATTACTCGACATTTAACAATATCTATCTGTCCATTCCTCTCTCCCTCCCTCTCTCTCTATCTCTCTCTCTCTCTCTCTCTCTCTCTTTCTCTCTCTTTAACGCTCTTTCTCTTTCTCTCTCTCTTTATCTCCCTCCCTTTCTATCTATCTATCTATCTATCTATCTATCTATCTATCTATCTATTTATCTTTATATCTCTGTCTCTCTCTCTTTCTCTCCCTCCCTTTCTATCTATCTATCTATCTATCTATTTATCTTTATATCTCTGTCTCTCTCCCTCTCTCTTTCTCTCCCTCTCTCTTTCTCCCTCTCTCTGTGAGACCGCGAAGTACTAAGTTAATGGGGTAGTGGACAAGTCTTGCAGGGATAACGATTTAGTCTCTACGAAATCGAAGACCTGTTACAAATGGTAGCCAAAGAAACAGCTTCCTCTCTCAAAGATGAATACAGTCTTAGGGACACAAAATAATTAGTATGACCTCGACTGGAATAGGCTTTTTATCATAGATCAGATAGATAGATAGATAGATAGATAGATAGATAGATAGATACATTTCTTTTATTAGCCACACAGGGCTCAACGAAGATGGGACAAATACAATGTAGAGCTTTTCTTTTTGGGAGGGGGAAGGAAGAAAAAAAAAGGGTGGTGTCGATCAAAAGGGATCGTAGGAAAGGAAAAAGAGGGAGTTCGATCAAAAGGGATCGAGAAAAAAAAAAGGCCGATCAATAAGGATCGTGTATCACACAGTAATGTTCTCGTGTAAAAGGAGGGGAGGACAGTTTAGGTTTAGCCGTGGAAAGAAAAGCCTACGGAAAAGACCACGGTAACCTTGGTCAATATTCTCATTGAAGAAACTATAACAGTAAGTGACTCTCTTTTGCCTTTTTGTTTTATTTTTTTTTCTTGGATTTTTTTTCTAGTTCATAGGGTTATGCTCAAGATGGCTCCGTCGTTCATACGTGCCATCCTTGCTACATTCACCCATTTTTTTTTAAGCATTCACTAGACAAGACTTCCCTTTCTACTCTCACCTTCCTCTTCAGGTGATACTTGAAAAAGTTGATGAGAGATTGCCCAGAGAGGAAAGTCTTTGTCTCTAGACCTTTCAGACGCGTCCACCATACACATTCTTTCGCCATAGCCACAAGTACGATGAAAATAGCTCTTCCTTCCCGTTTAAAGGAAGGAGGCGCGACAATATTCACGATAGACTCGGCTGATAGACCGACTCGTCCAACACGCGATAGCAGTTGTTCGACGTAAGCCCACAGCTCGGAAATGGTGGGACACTGTACGAGTGCGTGCAGAACGGTTTCGTCGCTCTGCCGGCATCTCGGACAGGTCGGCCCCGTGTTTCTCGAACCGTGCTTGTAGAGCTTATCCCGAACGGGTAGTAGATAGATAGCTAGATAGATAGATAGATAGATAGATAGATAGATAGATAGATAGATAGATAGATAGATAGATAGACAGACAGACAGACAGGTAGGTAGTTAGGTAGGTAGGTAGGTAGGTAGGTAGGTAGGTAGGTAGACGGACAGACGGACGGACGGACGGACAGACGGATAGACAGACAAACAGACAGACAGGTAGATAGATAGATAGATAGATAGATAGATAGATAGATAGATAGATTGATCGATAGATAGATAGATAGATAGATAGATAGATAGATAGATAAATTCTAGATTTGTTTCGTTGTTTTAAATTATCTTGATCGACCAGACGTTCCAGGCATGAGCATTATGTCGACTTCTTAGACTTAGTGTATCTAGGGTCACATTACTCAATGTTTCCTGCTTGCTTCA
>NC_142938.1:19194721-19197221 GCF_046866305.1 Octopus bimaculoides | reverse complement strand
ACAACCTACCGCGGACCAAACCCTTGTGAGATGAATTTAGTAGACAGAAACTGAAAGAAGCCCGTCGTATATGTGTGTGTATATGTGTGTATATGTGTGTGTTTGTTTCAACCACCGACTGACAACCGGTGTTGGTGTGTTTACATCCCCGTAGCTTTATGCTTCGGCAAAAGATATCGATTGAATAAGTACCAGGTTTTAATAGGTACTGGGATCGATTCATTCGATTAAGCATAGCTGCAGTCTGAGTGAAACAAGTAAAAGACAAAAGACACCAAATACCAAGAACTACGGTACCCATTGTCACTTTCCTACTCTTTTCCAAGATATTAAAATGATAAATTCAAATTACGATAAACGTAACCAAACAAATGAAGTTTGCTTTTAGAAGCGTTGAGATGTCTTAGAAAGTTAAAGAAGTTTCAGCGGCGAGCTGGCAGAAACGTTAGCACACCGGGCGATAATGCTTAGCGCTATTTCGTCTACCATTACGTTCTGAGTTCAAATTCCGCCGAGGTCGACTTTGCCTTTCATCCTTTCGGGTCGATAAATTAAGTACCAGTTACGCACTGGAGTCGATGTAATCGACTTTACCCGTTTGTGTCTCCTTGTTTGTCCCCTCTATGTTTAGCCCCTTGTTGGCAGTAAAGAAATAAGAAAGTTAAATAAGTGATTTTTTAAATTCTCAATCGCAGGATAATGCTAATAATATAGCCTGAACAGGATAAACTACCCCTATTTTGCAGGAAAAAGTGTAGGCGGCTGGTTATGAGACTGGAACTCACTCCTCCGTGATTACGCGTCGCGGTGCTCTTAGACCGATTAGAGGAGAATTTAGCTGCTATTTTTGTTGTCGTGTGGTACCAGGTCAGACATGATTGAGTAGGTCGATCAAATGTTGCCAGTAATTATGTACGTGTGTATCTATATGTGTGTGAGTGCGCGCGCGCGTGTGTGAGTGAGTGTGTGTCTGTGCGAGTGTGTTGGTGTGTGTATGTGTGTGGGCAAGTGAGCGTGTGTGTGAATGAGTGTGTGTGTGTGTATGAGAGAGAGAAAGAGAATGAGTGTGCGACCACGTTTTTCACTGTTTAGCAGCAAAAGCTAAACATTAAAGAAATAAAAAAATTATACGGAACTTGCCAGGCAATTACTTTTAATTCTCCAAGACCAAAACCGATTGATTGCCTACTAATGCTATGTCTCTGCCGTTATTCAGGGTCACACTCCACGCTCTGATATGCTGCGGTGAACCGTACGTGGTAACAGTGTGCTAGTCCGGCCATTATACTCTTTCTCCGAAGAAACCGATTGAATAAGAACCAGAGTTTAAAGAAACTAAGTTTTGCAAACTACGTGGTATTGGGTTCACTCTCACAACGCAGCACTTTGGGCAAAGGGTCTTTTGCTATAAGCCGCGGGTTGATTAATGCCTTGTGAAAGTATTTGGTACACAGACTGTGGGGAAGCCTGAGGTATATGCGCACGCGCGCGCGTGTGTGTGTGTGTCTATATTTATTGCTTGTCAACCACCACCGCTTGACAACCGGTGTCGGTTTGTTTACCTATTCCTAACTTAGCAGTGCGGAAAAAGACAACCGATAGAATAAGAAAACTAGACTTTAAAGAAAATAAGCACTGGAGTCGACTTGTTCAGGTGGTGCCCCAACATGGCCGCATTTCAATGACCGAAACAAGTAAAAGATAAACAATGAAAGGTGATAGATTTAGTGGGGAAAAGAGTACTTCCATTTTGTTGCTGCTGTGAATGTTGTGGTAGGGTACTGTGGGTAATGTACATACATACACTCACACACACACACACATACATACACACACACACACGGCGTGATTGCGATGTAAGAAGCTTGCTTCCCAACATGGCTCCGAGTTCAGTCTCAGTCCCACTGCGTGGCACCTTAGGCAACTGTCTTCTACTATAGCGTCGGGCTGACCAACGCCTTGTGAGAGCATTTGGTAGACGGAAAGAAGCCCGTCGTTTGTGTGTGTGTGTGATAGTGTGTGTATGTGTGTGTGTGTGTGTGTGCGCGCGCGCGCGTGTGTATTTGTCTGTTTGTGTCTGTGCTTGTACCCCACTCACCATCGCTTGACAACCGATGCTGGTGTATTTACGTCCCCGTAATTTAGCGGTTCGGCAAAATTAACCGATAGACTTATAAAGAATAAGTCCTGATGTCGATTTCTTCGGCTAAAAACCCTTTGTGGAGGTCCTCCAGGATGGCCGCTGTCAAATGGCTGAAATAAAAGAATAGGAGAAAGAATACAGACTCACACACACTCACACACACTCACTCACACACACACACACACACACACACACACACACACACAAGCACTCACATAGTCACACATACACACACACACACACACACACACACACACAAACACACACACACATACACTCGCTCGCATACACACATTTTCTACATTGGCAGAGAATAGGGAGGTAGGCGTTTGCCAGCGTCAAAAACTGCACCTCGTA
>NC_142938.1:19172629-19177629 GCF_046866305.1 Octopus bimaculoides | reverse complement strand
TATATATATATATATATATATATATATATATATATATATACATATACGTATATATATGCTTAGACACTCATGTACTCAGACACACATACAAACACACATCACACACACACACACATACACACACAAACACACACATACACACACATACACACAACTGAACACATAAACAAACAGATACTTTTGATTTCAGCTACAAAGCTCTATGTCAACCACTTAAGATGTCTTACTGAACAAGCCCCACACAAAGTCATATATGATACATACACACACACACACACACACACACATACATACATATATTTATACACGCACATACACGTACACATTATATGTATAGGTGTGTGTGTGTGTGTGTGTGTGTGTGTGTGTGTGTTTATGTGTGTCTGTATATATGTATGCGCTCACAAACACATGCACGTAAACACACTTCACAAACGAGTTCGCGATGCCTGGCAAAGCTCTCAACGGTTGCTCGACTCGCGAAGTTTTTTTTTTCCGCTCACATCGTCTTCTGTTACTCTCGTGCGTAGGTGGGTTGGGAGGGAGGTGAATCGGTGGATGGGGTTGATTTGATGGATGGGGGAGGTGCAGGGGTGATGACGGAGGTGGAAAGTAAAGCTAGGAAGAAGAATGTTGTTAAAAACTTGTGTGGTGAGACATTTCGGACATTTGCGCATGTTACCAGTTTTCTACGTGGGTTAAAACCGAGAGAAAAGCAGCCAAGTGCGTGAGACAGTGGATTAAAAACGAGGAAGGGGATATCGTTTAGGATAGTGCACTAAAATTATGCATTGCATACTGTGTGTGTGTGTGTGTGTGTGCATGCGTCTATACGTACATATGCACGCACGCACACACACACACAAACACATCGACATATGGCTGAAACAAGTAAAAGATAAAAGAAAAAGATATATATAACTTTGTTAAGTGATTAGCGTTAGGAAGGGCATACAGCTGTAGAAAATATGCAAGAGCAGACATACAACCTGGCTGAGCCCTCTGGCACGTCTGTTCTTGTCAAACCATCCACCTCATGCCAACGTGAAAGAAAATACGTTAAATGATGATGATGATGATGATGATGATGATGATGATATCATATTATTAGGCACGCTAAGAAAAACTGTGCCTATTGATAAAGAATATATCTATTTTAAAAAAACTCACACCCAGCGGGTTCTTTAGGTCTAAATATTACGGATGTACAGTAGCATGGAAGTATGTAATGGTGTGTGATTATATACTCTAGACATAGTAAACAAGAAATTTCAAGCAATATTTTGGGACTTTACAGAGATGACGGGTTGGCCGTATCGCAGTAGGCATAGAGAAATACTTGAGAAAACAACTCCTTACTTCATTATGTATGCACAGCCTAACCATCGCAACGAATTTAACGTAATTATCTAGATGTTACTCTTGGTTTAACTACAGGCTTACACAAAACCTTTAGAAATGCTAACAAGTAAGTTTGAGTTAACATAAGCTCCCGTCATTCATACATATTTTTCAAACACCTCATTAATGACATCCAGCAGAAGCATATCTATATACTCGAGTGAACAGAAAGTCACTAAGAAGGAAGAGAGACTCTAGTGATATAGACGAGTAGGCTGTCACTAAGAAGAGAGACGCAAGTGTTATAGGAAAGCAGGTAATCACTAAGAGGGAAGAGAAACGTAATGATTGTTAATTGTTCCCATCACATGCTTTAGTGTTGGAAGTGAGAGCGATATGTTGATATTTGGGATATTTGGTACAGGGACCTGTAGTTAACAGAACTGGAGTGGCAACCTTCGCTGAGGATGAAATACACAAAAGTGTGTCTAGAAATATTGAAATAGATTCTCGAGACAGAAAAACAGTGAAAAAGATACTGAAAGAGAGAAAGAAGGTGGGAAGGAAAAAAGAGGGGAAATAAAGAGGGGAGAGATAGAGGAATTTGCAACGGTAGGAGACGACTTAAAACCTCATTGAGAATGATGGGACAAACCCTGACAGAACCGAATGCTTTGTTGAGTAAGAGAGAAATCAAAGAATTATTCACAAGGTGGTGAGACTGAGTACTCGGAAGAGTTATCGTTGTTACTGATATTGTTGTTGTTGTTGTTGTTGTTGTTTAACCTCAGCCAGATTTGATCGAGCAGACTTAAAATCGAAAGTAATCCTGCCTTGGCTATTCCACCATTTCAGATGTAGTTTATTGCGGGCTATATTATTTAATATATCCTTCCCTTTTTTCAATGATGATAGAATGTTAATGGATAGAGATTATACATCTTATTATTCATCTCATTCTTCCTTCAGTGTTGTCTTCCGGGGTTGTAAAGTATTCTGTAAGAAATTTCGTGAAAAATCGAATCAATTTAACTGACGTGCGGACGAGAACGTCAAACGTTTCTTCTGGGTCTCGTTCATCAATGGAGTGGAGAAAGACGAAAAAATTGTTTGCATAGCTGACGATACAGGAAGCGGTGGACGACAACCGGAAGTGGCGAGAGCGTTCAAAAACTGGGCTCTAGCAGATTCGGGAATTTACTGTAAAATGTTTAATGAAAGTAAATAAAACAACTTTGCCTTTAGAGTGAAGCATTGCTGATATGGAAAGTGATAGATAGATAGATAGATAGATAGATAGATAGATAGATAGATAGATAGATAGACAGACAAACAGACAGACAGGCAGGCAGGCTGACAGACAGACATTACGTGAAAGCTCAACCTGCTAGAAAACATTCAAATAACCGCAAATCACATTTTCATCGTAAAAACGAATGGCACATTTGATATTGTTGTCTTAGTTATATCAAAAATATGTGTCTATCTGAGCATAAAACGTATTGTTAAAGGTGAGGTGGGATTGGCATGGTTGTAACGCCAATAATCTTAGTTCTGAGTGAGCGGGACTAACTTGGGGAAAAAATAATAACAAATAATCATTCGCAGCATTAACCAAAGAGAGAAAGCCCAAAAGTCTTATTTTGTAAAATATGTAAAATGTTCGTTTGTTAAAGGTGTGAAGTATTAATGTTCAAAACATGTAAAGTAATAATATATAAAAAGTGTGGAGCAGCGGTTTTCAACCGGGGTCTGTATGATCCCTAAGGGTCCGCAAAAGATTTTGTCGATAAAATTTATGAGCAATAAATACGCAAAATATTCCAACAATTTTTTTTAATGTAATTTATAATGATGTTTAATTATAAAAATATAATAGGATATTTTAAGCGTCAAATGGCTTAGTGGGGGTCTGCCGAGTAAAATAAAAACCAAAAGGCCCATACGTAAAAAAAAAAAAAATGGTCGAGAACTAGTTTGTAAAATATGTGAAGTGCTAGTTTATAAAAGGTGTTGAGTATAGACGCAGGCGTGGCTGTGTGGTAAGACGCTTGCTTCCCAACCGCGTGATTTGGGGTTCAGTCCCATTGCATGGTGCTTTGGGCGAGTATATTCTACCATAGATAGCGACGGGTTGACCAAAGCCTTGTGAGTGAATTTGGCAGACACTGAAAGAAGCTCATTATTTGTAATATAGATGTTTTCGATCCAGTTTGGATTCTTTGCCATCAAATGTGAATTCTTTGCCATCAAATTTGGTGGCAAAGAATTCAAATTTGATGGCAAAGAATCCAAACTAGATCGAAAACATCTGTGCGTGTGTGTGTGTGTGTGTGTGTTTGATTCTGTGCTCCACCACTGCTCGACAACAGGTGCTGATGTGTTTACGTCTCCGTAACTTTACAGTTCGCAAAAAGATATCGATAGAATAAGTAACCGGCTTTAAAAAAATAAGTCCTGGGGTCGACACATTCCATTAAAAATTCTTCAATGTGATACCTCAGCATGGCCGCAGTCTAATGACTCAAACAAGTAAAAGATAATTTGTAAAATGGGAATAACATATTTAAATAACGTGAAACGATGTTTAAACTCAACCATTTTGCATTGAATATGTTGCTGTTGTTTTTAAGCCACAAGTTATTTCTAATCAAATTTGCATTCCAGCCGCGACCATCCTATTGTTCTGTTTTCATTCTTATCTAAGTCGTTAGAGCATGATTTGAGGGCAATCAGCCTGCTATTTTTAGCAGCCCAAACGAGCTTAGCGGTATTTCGTCTGTCTTTACGTTCAGAGTTCAAATTCCGCCGAGGTCGACTTTACCTTTCATCCTTTCGGGGTCGATAAATTAAGTAGCAGTTACGCACTGGCGTCGATGTAATCGACTTAATCCCTTTGTCTGTCCTTGTTTTTCCCTTCTGTTTAACCCCCTGTGCGCAATAAAGAAATAAATATCATTTCCAGTTAAGGGCGGCCAGCTGTCAGAAACGTTAGCACGCCGAGCGAAATGCTGACCGGTATTTCTTCTGCCGCTACGTTCTGAGTTCAAATTCCGCCGTGGTCGACTTTGCCTTTCATCCTTTCAGGGTAGATAAATTAAGTACCAGTTACGCACTGGGGTCGATGTAATCGACTTAATCCCTTTGTCTGTCCTTGTTTGGCCCCTCTATGTTTAGTGAGCAATAAAGAAATAAATGTTAGCAGGCCGGGCGAAATGCTTAGCGGTATTTCGTCTGTCTTTATGTTCTGAGTTCAAATTCCGCCGAGGTCGACTTTGCTTTTCATCTTTTCGTGATCGATAAATTAAATACCAGTTGCGTACTGAGGTGGATCTAATCGACTGGCCCCCTCCCCACAAATTTCAGGCTTTGTGCCCAGAGTAGGAAAGAATATTTCCAGTCAACAAGGCGGTGAGCTGGCAGAATCGTTATCCGTCTGTACGTTCTGGTTTCAAATTCCGCCGAGGTCGACTCTGCCTTTCATCCTTTCGGAGTCGATAAATTAAGTACCAGTTACGCACTGGGGTTGATGTATTCCACTTATCCCCTTACCTGAAATTGCTGGCCTTGTTCTAAAATTTGAAGACAATATTATTTGCCGTCAATAAGGCGGCGAGCTGGCAGAATCGTTAGCACGCCGGACGAAATACTTAGCGGTA